>NW_020126817.1:0-300000 GCF_002994745.2 Rosa chinensis | reverse complement strand
ATTACACATAGAGAAAGGCTATCAACTCAAGTGTACAACTTAGTTATGGAAAAGTCCACCTAATTGCAATCCTCTTTAATTAAATTCGATCTTTGTCCAAAACCTTTACTACTTTGATTCAAGTTTACACAAAACGAAAAGTCGATTTCATGTTCTTAAACCTAGCACCAATTATATCAAAACCCTAAGTGTTTGCAACCACATAAGATTAAAATACAAAAGTTATCTATAACGCAAATTTAATTAAACAAACCCACATAAGCAACTCTCGAAGAACAATATATGAATCTGAAAATTCTCAATTAATCATAAAATTCCAGAAATTAATATTTGTTCAAACACATATGTCAACTAGTTCATAACCAACGAAATTCAAAGCAAAGGTTACAAAGGAGAATCGGATTACACCGTGAGATGGGGATGGTGATGAACGATTGATGTGGTGGTCTCTTGAATCTCGAAAGCAAGCTTCAAGGTTGGAGATGGATGATGGATGCTCACGGCTATGCTTCTTCTCCCTTGGCCTTGCTTGAACTCGTGGAGATGACTAGAGGATGGAGAGAGGAGAGGAAAACCTCACGGCAACAAGAGCAAAATTTCTGATTCGTATGTTTATGTTTTTGCATTTTAATTGTTTTGTTAACTTAGTTTTATTTTCGAAAAAAAACCAAAAACAAAATCCCCCCCTTTTCGTGTAAAATGTTTATAGTTGTGCATATCTTTGTGAATATTATACTTTGTTTTAATTTTAATTGTTTAATTGTTTGACAATGACAGGTGTACCCTCAATCCCCGGAATAGAACGATCCCTATTTATTATGTACTACCATAGAGAAAGGCTATCAACTCAAGTGTACAACTTAGTTATGGAAAAGTCCACCTAATTGCAATCCTCTTTAATTAAATTCGATCTTTGTCCAAAACCTTTACTACTTTGATTCAAGTTTACACAAAACAAAAAGTTGATTTCATGTTCTTAAACCTAGCAACAATTATGCATAAACCCTATAAGTGTCGACCCAAATAAGATTAATACACAAAGGATATCTATAACGCAAATTTAATTAAACAAACTCACATAAGCAACTCTCGAATTACAATATATGAATCTGAAAATTCTCAATTAATCATAAAATTCCAGAATTTAACATTTGTTCAAACATATATGTCAACTAGAACAAAACCAACGAAATCAAAGCAAAGGGTACAAAGGAGAATCGGATTACACCGTGGATGAAGATGAGATGAACGAATTGATGATGTGGTCTCTTGAATTTCGAAAGCAATCTTCAAGGATGGTGATGGATGAGAGCTCACGGCTTCTCTTCTTCTTCTTTGGCCTTGCTTGAACTCGTGGCTTGCTCTAGAGGATGGAGAAACTCACGGCTATTCTAGAGAACTTTTCTGATTTTTTTTCTAAAGTGTAAATTGTATGGGAGAGGGGAACCTTGACGTTGAGAAAGGGGGAGTTTTATATAGGAGCATGGCTAGGGTTCACAAAGCAATCAGAATTTTCCACATAGCTTCAACCAATGATAATTCGCCAAGTAAGCTTGTGATGTGGTCCAACCAATCATAGAATGCCAAGTAAGCCTTGTGATGTGTTCCAACCAATCAAAATTCTCTAAAATAACTCCCTAATATTTAATTGCCGAATTTCCTTGAAATTATTCTGATTTTCTTCATGAATTTCGGCCAACATTCCTTTAGGGAATTTAGGGATGAATCTGGACGCCTTTTGAGCTTTTCCTTGGTGCACACATATTTTCCTTCCATAAATATCTCCCTTGAATCTCTCTTGGCGTCATCTCCTTGATTATTTCTGATTTTCATGTTGGCAATCACACCAAATTATTCCTCCAACAATATTTCTTTCCATAAAAGTCTCTCAAGAAAATCTCTCCTTGAAATCCTCAATCAATCATCTTTAATTCCCACATTGTCACCTTGTTTTTCCATGTCATCTTCATGAAACTTCTCGTTCCATTTATGAACTCAATTCTGCTTATTTATTTCAAAAACCTGAAAATAGAAGCTTTCTAAAATAAGAAATGGAAACTTTCTTAAACTAAAATGGAAACTTTCTAAAAATGGAAAATAGAAACAACAAAACGGAAACTTTCTACAATTAGGAACTTTCCCATTCGAAGAATGGAAACTTTCCTAAACAGAGTTTTAATAAGGAAATAACGCAGAAAATATAGGGAAATAACAGTTAAAACGTCGCATTAAAATGCTCCTATCATTCGTCTTGATGTTCGCAAGCTCCTCTTTCCATTCGTGCGTTCATTTCCACTTTTTAGCTCAGAGGTCCTGAAAATAGAAACTAGTATGAAAAATAGAAACTTTCTAAAAATGAAAAATGGAAACTTACTAAAAGTGAAAAATGGAAAGTTTCTAAAAATGAAAATAGAAACTTACTTAAAGTGAAAAATAGAAACTTTCCAAAAATGAGAAATGAGAAATGAGAAATGAAAACTACAAAAATGGAAACTTTCTACAATAAGGAACTTTCCCAATCAAAGAATGGAAACTTTCCCAAACAGGGATTTTTCAAGGAAATGGCGCAGAAAAATGTAGGGAAATGCAGTTAAAACGTCGCATTAAAATGCTCCTATCACACTCAAGCCCTAGAAAGCTAGTCAATCATACACATTCAACGCATTAAACACCTAGAAAGGCTATCAGCTCAAGTGTGCAACTTAGTATGAAAAAGTCCACCTAATTGCAATCCTTTTTAATTAAATTCGGTTTTTGCACAAAACCTTTACTACTTTTCGATTCAAGAGCACAAAACCAAAAAGTTGATTCATGTTCTTCAATTGTAGCACCAATCATACAAAAACCCTAAGTGTTTCGAACCACATAAGATTAAAATACAAAAGATATCTATAAAGCAAATTTAATTAAACACACTCACATAAGCAACCTTCGAATTACAATAATAGAATCTGAGAATTTCATTCAATCATATAAAAATTCCAGAAATAATACTTTGTTCAAACACATATGTCAACTAGTTCATAACCAACGAAATTCAAAGCAAAGGTTACAAAGGAGAATCGGATTACACCGTGGATGAAGATGAGATGAACGAATTGATGTTGTGGTCTCTTGAATCTCGAAAGCAAGCTTCAAGGATGGTGGTGGATGAGTGCTCACGGCTTCTCTTCTTCTTCTTTGGCCTTGCTTGAACTCGTGGAGATGACTAGAGGATGGAGAGATAGAGAGAAAAGCTCACGGCAACTCTAGGTATTTTCTGATTTTTTTTCTAAAGTGTAAACATAAAGGAGAGGAACCCTTGACGTTGAGAAAGGGGGAGTATATATAGGAGCACGGCAAACTTGGTCTCCAAGCCGTGCTCTCCTTTATTTTCCACGAAATTAACGTGATAACTCCACATAATTTCCTCCAATGCTTGCTTGCCACATAAGCCCTATGAGGTGGTCCAACCAATCACAAAATTCTCTTTTAATTCCCTAGAAATCTTACCGAAATTCCTTGAGATAATTTCTGATTTTTCTAGTTTAAATTCGGCCAAACTTCCTTTAGGAATTCTAGGGATGAATCTAGACTCCTTTTTAGCCGTTTCTTGGTCTCCACACTTTTGCTTTCCTTAAAACTCTCCTCTTTTGCCGTCCAAAGCTAGGGTTTTACGTTGCCTCCCTTGTTTCTCTCTTCATTCTTCACGGAAAAACCTTCTAGGGTAAGTCTCCAAGTATATTTCTTCCCATAAAAATAGCCCTAGAAAATCTCACCCGAAATCTTCTAGGTTCTTCTTGATTCTCACGCCTCTTCCCTTATTTATCTCTTGATATTTCACGGCAAAGGCTTCCTAGGGTTTCATCCATTGCATCACAACCCTAATTCCATGGGCTTTGTGGGCTTTTGATCCATTTTGCTGAAAATCCAATAAGTCTTGAGAGTTCTTGGGCCTTGTTGCTTCTCATTCAAGCCTTGTCACCTTCCAACGTCATAACACTTCATTTTTCTACCTCTTTTTCATGGTAACGTTGGAAACTTCATTGGTAAGCTTTCCTCCTTTTCGCAGGGTTTCCTGGTTGGACCAGGAAAGCTTCATTTCTTCATTTTTGCTCATTTGTGCTTCCCTTTGTACTTCATCTTGTCTCCCTCCAACGTTGGCTATCTTTTCTCTCCATTTGTGAGCTCATTTCAGCTCATTTGTGACAAGGACCTGAAAATAGAAACTGTTAGTGAAAAATAGAAACTTTCCTAAAATGAAAAATGACAACTTTCCTAAACTGAAAATGGAAACTTTCCAAAAATGAAAAATAGAAACTACAAAAATGGAAACTTTGTACAAATAGGAACTTTCCCAATCGAAGAATGGAAACTTTCCTAAATAGAGTTTTATTAAAGAAATGGCGCAGAAAATGTAGGGAAATGCAGTTAAAACGTCGCATTAAAATGCTCCTATCAAATTCCCCCACACTTAGCTTTTGCTAGTCCCTTAGCAAAATCACACAAAGACACACACTAAGACTCAACGAAAATTTAAAGACTCAACCAAACGAAAATTCTATTGCCCTTCAACTTTTTGTCTCAGCAATCTCTTACTTTCACAACACCAAGATTAGCACTTAACCAAGAGTCAATGTTTAAGCATTCGAGAGTTAATTGAAACACATAATTTACACATACACAAGTAGGACTTGGTTGTAACAATGGTGGTGATAGGAGCATTTTAATGCGACGTTTTAACTGCATTTCCCTACATTTTCTGCGTTATTTCCTTAATAAAACTCTATTTAGGAAAGTTTCCATTCTTCGATTGGGAAAGTTCCTATTTGTAGAAAGTTTCCATTTTTGTAGTTTCTATTTTTCATTTTTAGAAAGTTTCCCATTTTCAGTTTAGGAAAGTTGTCATTTTTCATTTTAGGGAAGTTTCTATTTTTCACTAACAGTTTCTATTTTCAGGTCCTTGTCACAAATGAACTGAAATGAGCTCACAAATGGAAAGAAAAGCTAGCCAACGTTGGAGGGAGACAAGGTGAAGTACAAAGGGAAGCACAAATGAGCAGAAATGAAGAAATAAAGCTTTCCTGGTCCGACCAGGAAACCCTGTCCAGAAAGGAAAGCTTGCCAAAACAAGACTCTTGAGCCAACCAAGAGTGGAGATCGAATTAATAAAGTGACATGGCAAGAGAGAAGCTTCTTGAAGACTCTAGATGATGACATGGCATAAAGGGGGCGCATGGAGGCCCAAGAACTCTCAAGAATGAAGTGGATTTTCGGCAAATGGATCAAAAGCCCACAAAGCCCATGGAATTAGGGTTGTGACGCAAGGATGAAACCCTAGAGATGTTGTTGCCGTGAAATCCTAAGAGAGAAACAAGGAAGTGGCGTGAAAATCAGAAATTATCAAAGAGAATTTCGGTTGAGATTTTCTAGGGTAATTGTTATGGAAGGAAAATACACTTGGAGATTATCTTGGGGATTTGCCGTCCAAAGCTATGAGATAAAGGAGGAATAACGTGAAAACCCTAGCAAAGATGACGCTAAGAGAGATTCAAGGGAGAAATAAAAGGAAAGAGAAAAAGGTGGAGACCAAGAGAAGCTCAAAAGAAGTCTAGGTACATTCCTATATTCCCTAAAGGAGTTTTGGCCGAATTTAAAGTAATAAATCAGAATATATCCATGGTATTTCGGCCAAGATTATTAGGGAATTAAATGGAATTTTGTGATTGGTTGGACCACCTCATAGGGCTTATTTGGCAAGATATTATTGGAGGAAATTATGTGGAATTTTCAGATTAATTCCATGAGGTTTACACGGCTTGGTGACCAAGTATGCCGTTCCCTATATATACTCACTTCCTCTAGACGTCAAAGGGTCCTCTCCCCCATACAATTTACACTTTAGAAAAAAATCAGAAAATCATCTTAGCATAGCCGTGAGTTTCTCCATCCTCTAGTCATCTCCACGAGTTCAAGCAAGGCCAAGGGAGAAGAAGCATAGCCGTGAGCATCCATCATCCATCTCCAACCTTGAAGCTTGCTTTCGAGATTCAAGAGACCACCACATCAATCGTTCATCACCATCTCCATCTCACGGTGTAATCCGATTCTCCTTTGTAACCTTTGCTTTGAATTCCGTTGGTTATGAACTAGTTGACATATGTGTTTGAACAAATATTAATTTCTGGAATTTTTATGATTAATTCAGAATTTTCAGATTCATATTATTGTTCTTCAAGAGTTGCTTATGTGGGTTTGTTTAATTAAATTTGCGTTATAGATAACTTTTGTATTTTAATCTTATGTGGTTGCAAACACTTAGGGTTTCGATATAATTGGTGCTAGGTTTAAGAACATGAAATCGACTTTTCGTTTTGTGTAAACTTGAATCAAAGTAGTAAAGGTTTTGTACAAAGATCGAATTTAATTAACGAGGATTGCAATTAGGTGGACTTTTCCATACTAAGTTGTACACTTGAGTTGATAGCCTTTCTCTATGTGTAATGCGTTAAACTTGACATGATTGTCTAGCTTTCTAGGGTTTGATTGCATGTTTGATAGGATTAATCTAGGTGCTTTCGCTTAGGTTAATTAGCATTGAAAAGTAAAAAATGGGAATTCATTTGCTTTCGAATGTTTCACATGATCAACTCCTTTCTCATGACTTAGATGAACAATATTAGGGTTTGAGTCAATTTTAATCATATGTTTCGATTTTGATCTTTGTTCTCTCATTCCATCTTTGTATTTACGTTTTTGCATTTTAATTGTTTTGTTTACTTAGGATATGATAGGAGCAAAAAAATGTGACGATATTATTAATTATGTGCCTCATTTTAGCCTTGTTTCTCCCTTAAGTTTTGTGTTTTTAGTCATTAAGTCATTTTGAAAGTCTTGTTGAGTGTTTGGAGTGAAATAGGCGGAAAAAGTAAAATTCATGAAAAATCCTAGCTGGATCAGGATTCCTAACTGTCAACTATTTTTGCGGTCTTTACATTTTAATTTCTCTTTATTTTCTCTAGAAAATTCTGATATTCTCCTGCTTGTTGTAGGAAACGTTGCCTGGTTGAACTCTTGAAAACAGCAATGATGGAGTCATAAAATAAAGCATTAAGATATTTGACCAAGCAATGAAGAAGGGAAATAAAGGAGAAAAGATGTTTTCAGTTGAGGAATAAAAGAGAAAGACGTTTCAGCTGGAAAATAAATAAGAGAAAGACGTTTTCAGTTGGGAAATAAAGGAGAAAAGATGTTTTCAGTTGAGGAATAAAAGAAAAAGATGTTTCAGCTGGAAAAATAAATAAGAGAAAGACGTTTCAGCTTGGAAATTAAAGGAATTGCCCCATTATGAGACGAGTTAAGGCCATAAAGAAGACGTTTCAGTTGGGAAAGCCAACCAATGCTCCCCTATAAATAGGCAACGTCCAGAACTGAATTTGCATCACTTCCCAGCTAAGATAATTCATTGCCTATCACTTCCTAGCCAAAAACTTTTCCAAGACTCTGCCCAATTCACTTCTTAAACTTTCATCACCTACAAGACCGTGACACCATCCATCCATCAATCTACAAAGCTCTTAGGCGCTGAGTCAAGGACGCTCCACCACCATAGCAGAGACGAGTTCATCACCGTGTTGCTAAGCCGCTGAGGAAAGCTTCAAAGTGTAACTATGACTCTACTTACAATTTTTATTTCGGTTTTGTACGTTTCAATTTGCAAGTTGTGTAATTGGAGACACGGAATTTTCAGAATATTTTTATTAATATTTTTGAGATTTTCAGTTTATTATTGAGTTAATTTTGAGAATCTTTTATGATGCATGTTACAATCTTGTGCCCTTTTACGTGTTTAGGTAATTTTCAGAGTTAGGTTCATAAGTTTGCATGCTAGAATAACGGTGAGAGTTCTTGTGTGTTTGCTTAATTTGCCAAGAGTAATTGTTATTTGTTAAGACGCTGAGTTAAACAAGTAGTAATTAGTTCTAACGAGTGGTAAAAATCATGTTTAATGATTAAACGATTCTGTAAATTACGTGTTAAATTCTATGTTTAATGGTTAATTTGCACGTGTGAGTTGATTCGAGGGTTAGGTAATACTACTAGTTAAGAGAATTACGCTGAGTGTTTTCGAAAATTAGTAGTATTAGGCTTGGTCAGGACTTTTCCGATCCAAGCCTACATTAGAACGAATCAGATAAGTGGATTGATCCGCTGAGGCTTTTCATTTGAGCTCTTATCTAGGCATTAAAGATGGGCACATTTTTGTAGCATGTTGAAATGGATTTTCTGTTTTTACACTTAGTAATTTCTGAGTGGTATTGGTCTAGGTTAGGGAAGTCGATCACTGTATATAGTTTTATTTGTTTTGTTTTTATTTTTAAGTAGATTAGAAACCAAATTCAAAAACCCCCATTTTATTCTTTTATTTGTTAGTTGACCTTTTTGTGTAGGTGTGATGTCGCTTTTGAGAGCGACCAATTTAACCCTGAAATGTCATTAGTAGTATAAAGTAAATAGGGATCGTTCTATTCCGGGGATTGAGGGTACACCTGTCATTGTCAAACAATTAAACAATTAAAATTAAAACAAAGTATAATATTTACAAAAATATAACAAAATATATACATATTTACGAAAAAGGGGGGATTTTTGATTTTTGGTTTTCTAGTTTTAAACTAAGTTAAGAAAATAATTAAAATGCAAAAACATAAAAATATAAATGGGATGCAAGAACAAAGATCAAATTCGAAACTCATGATTAAAATTGATTCAAGTTCATCATTGTTCATCATAGTCATGCAAGAGGAGTTGATCATGTGAAACGTTCAAAAGCAAACAATTTCCCATATTTTACTTTCAATGCTAATTAACCTAAGCGAAAGCACCTAGATTAATTCTATCAAACATGCAATCAAACCCTAGAAAGCTAGTCAATCATGTCATGTTTAATGCATTAAGCACCTAGAAAGGCTATCAACTCAAATGTGCAACTTAGTATGAAAAAGTCCACCTAATTGCAATCTTCTTTGATTAAACTCGGTTTTTGTACAAAACCTTTACTACTTATCGATTCAAGAACACAAAACCAAAAAGTTGATCCATGTTCTCGAATTCGTAGCAACATTCACATAAAAACCCTAAATGTTTCGAACCATTCAAGATTATCATACAAAAGATTTCTATCATGCAAATTTAATCAAACACTCACACAAAAGCAACCATAAATCGCAATATATGAATCTGAAAATTAACAATTAATCATAAAATTTCAGAAAACAACACTTGTTCATACATATGTGTCAACTAAGGCAAAACCAACGAAAATACAAAGCAAAGGTACAAGGAGAATCGGATTACACCGTGATGAAGATGAGATGAATGAAGTGATGAATGGTCTCTTGAATTTCGGAAGCAATCTGCAAGGTGGAGGATGGATGGTGTTCACGGCTTGTCCTCTTCTTCCTTGGCCTTGCTTGCACTTCGTGGTTGCCCTAGAGGATGGAGATGAACACGGCTAGGCTAGGGAGAGTTTCTGATTTTTTTCTCAAAGTGTAAATGCAAAAGTGTGGAACTCCAAACGTTGAGAAGAGGGGAGGTTATATAGGGGACGGCCAACTTGGTCTCCAAGCCGTGAATTTCTTCTTTATTTTCCATGGAATTAATCTGAAAATGCCACATAGTTAACTCCAATGATAGCTTGCCACATAAGCCCTATGAGGTGGTGCAACCAATCACAAAATTCTCTTTTAATTTCCTAGAAATATTGCCGAAATTCCTTGAGATAATTTCTGATTTTTCTTGTTTAATTTCGGCCAACTTCCTTTAGGAATTCTAGGAATGAATCTAGACTCCTTTTTAGCCGTTTCTTGGTTCCCACCTTTTTCTCTTTCCTTAAAACTCTCTTAGAAAATATCTTTGCCGAAATCTTCTAGGTTCTTCTTTGATTCACACGGCAATTCTCTGTCCTTCCTTGTATTTCTCACGGCAATCCCTAGCTTCTCTCTCTCTTTAAACGGCAAGGCTCAAGATAACTCTTCCAAGAATATCTCATTCCAAGAAAATCTCCCTAGAAAATCTCCATCGAAATCTTCTTATTATTTTCTGATTTTCCACGTCATCTTCCTTGTTTCTCTCTAGGATTTCACGGCAAAATATCTTTAGGGCTAGGGTTTGCGTCACAAACCCTAGTTCCATGGGCCTTTGTGGGCTTTTATCCAAGTAGCCGAAAATCCAACAAGTCTTGAGAGTTTTTGGGCCTCCATGCGTCACCTCTATGCCATGTCATCATCTAGAGTCTTCAAGAAGCTTCTCTCATGCCATGTCACTTTATTAATTCGATCTCCATTCATGGTTGGCTCAAGAGTCTTGTTTTGGCAAGCTTTCCTTTTCTGGACCGGGTTTCCTGGTTGGACTAGGAAAACTTCTTTTCTTCATTTCTGCTCATTTGTGCTTCCCTTTGTACTTCATCTTGTCTCCCTCCAACGTTGGCTAGCTTCTCTCTCCATTTGTGGGCTCGTTTCAGCTCATTTGTGACAAGGACCTGAAAATAGAAACTAGTAAGAAAAATAGAAACTTTCCTAAAATGAAAAATGGCAACTTTCCTAAACTGAAAATGGGAAACTTTCTAAAAATGAAAAATAGAAACTACTGAAAATGGAAACTTACTAAAAATGATAAATAGAAACTACAAAAATAGAAACTTTCTACAAATAGGAACTTTCCCAATCAAAGAATGGAAACTTTCCTAAACAGGGTTTTATTAAGGAAATAACGCAGAAAATGCAGGGAAAAGCAAGTAAAACGTCGCATTAAAATGCTCCTATCAAATTCCCCCACACTTAGCTTTTGCTAGTCCCTTAGCAAAATCACACTAAGACACACACTAAGACTCAACGAAAATTAAAGACTTGACACGAAACAGACTCTATAGCCCTTCAACTTTTTGTCTCAGCAATCTCTTACTTTCACAACACCAAGATTAGCACTTCACCAAGAATAAATGTTTAGGCATTCGAGAGTTAATTGAAACACATAATCTTTACATACACAAGTAGGACTTGGTTGGAACAATGGTGATGGTTTCTGTTAAGCATGCTTCAAACAAGTATGATTCAACTCCTCACAAGTTATATCCACTCTTTCTTCTCTCAGATCATGGCAATGCTTAAAAGCTTATACACTCAAGTATATGTGAAAGATAGCAAGTATATCACATAATTCAAGAAACGAAAGCACATGTATAATTTTCTTTAAAGATCTCATGAAGGATACCAACTACTTGCACAGATGGACCCAAGCCATAGGTTCAACTCTTGTAACTCATCTCCACATCAAGGGCTGTCCCATCTTAAGGATCAAGAAGGTCTTCTTAAAGGTTGTAATGGGGCCAAGGCTCAAGGTTTTAAGAAATGAAAGGTAAGGATTTATCAAAGTGTCCTAAAAACCTAGCAGAGCACATGTAAATGTAGAGACCACAAGAAATCCACCAATGCATTGCAAAAACGTCACTTCCCCTAGAGGTAACATAAAAGGGGCCTAGTGTCTTCATGTTGGGCCCAATCTTCATTGTAAACTTCCCCTGAACTATAGTGAATGGACAAAGGTCAAATTTTTCTTTAATAGGCCTTCATTTCAAAGTAAACTCCAAAATCACTAAGTATGGGGGACTAAAATCCATAAATATTTCTTTCTTTTCTTTTCTAGCCGTACATTTTTTCTTTTCTTTTCATTTTTCACGGCTTTCACATATTTTTTTCTTTATGGACAAGTCTACCCCCACACTTGAACTTTAACCTCTTCTCAATTTCCATCCTTAGCACCAAACCCATGTAGTATGTCTCAAAAGATAGCTCCACTAAGTTCTTAGAACAAAGGGTAGGGTTGTTACTATACTAAGCTTCATGGTTAAGGATTTTAGGGTGATGAACGAAAAGGCTTAATGTAGGCTCAAAGGGGCTTATCTAGGGGAGTCCCACGACGGGCACAAATGGGGACACAAGTTTATATGGCAATGGTGGTAATTCCTAGGATGCCTCTATCCCTTCCAGAATCAGGGCCATGTATTGACAAACGTCTCAACAAGCACAAGAGTGAATTTTAGCATTCTCTAGTCCATCAAACTTAATCTATGGCAAGTAGTCAATCAAGATGAAAGAATAATGAGATCATCAAAATATCGCCAAGAAAATAAGAATATATATTTTCATTTATCACTCCAAGAAAAAGGGACATGGCTCAATTATCTCACATGGCTTTGTATGAATCAAAACTCATCTTAACATGCTCATATTCTGTACCAAAGTTTCGAAATCCATATCCACTACAAGGCACATATTTTTCATATATCTCAATTAACCAAAGAATACCATGTTTAAGTCATCTCAATTTTGTGATCCTCTTTTAGTCATGATTTCAGAGATATAGAATCATCCTAGACAGTTGAAAGGGCATCCTAAAACTCAAAACAAAAACAAAAGCAACGAAAATTTTTAAATTTTTGACATTTTTCAATTTTTTTGTATTTTTCCATATATGACTCCAAATAAAAGTGTAAATCCCTTCCCCCACACTTAAATATTGCATTGTCCTCAATGTAATCAAGAATAAGCATACAATGAAACACTTAAGTATATAGGTAGAAATTTACGAAAATAATACTAAATTCAAAAAGCAAAAACGAAAAATAAAAGATAAGGATAAAGAAAGCAAATCTGATTTGCATGGGTTGCCTCCCAAGTAGCGCTTGGTTTTAACGTCTTCTCAGCCTAGACGTGGTTTCCTCTTCTCCTCAGTTGGTGGAACCTTCAAAGCCTCCCTTTGGGTTTGGAATTGTGTTGCTTGGAAGCTTACCACTCTCATGAAACTTGGTCATGAAGTCCACCACTTGTCCCATTTGCTTCTTGAGCTCTGCAATGTCCTTGGCATTGGTCTGTTGTCCTTGAAGCAAAGTCTGTGTGGCACTAGTCAATGCCTGAGTAGAATTAGTCAATGCCTCTATCGTCTTATCATAGTGAGAATTGGGATTCCCTACATTGTGTTGAGGAGGCATGTAAGGTCTTTGATAGGGAGGTCCTTGAGGACGTTGGAAATTTCCACCAAGAGGGTTTTGAACATTTTCATTGTTGGTCCACTTGAAGTTGGGGTGGTCCCTCCATCCAGGGTTATAGGTATTCGAATATGGATCATACCTTGGACGTGGGGGACCCCTTGGTTCCCTTGATAGCCTCCTATAGCATTCACAGATTCCCAACCATTCTCACTCAGTTGAGGACATTGATCCGTAGGATGTCCTTGAGTAAAGCATACCCCACAAGCAGAGGGTCCTCCATGGCCTTGAGTAGTCGCCACCTTGTTCACAAGAAGGGTGAGTTTGCTCAATTGATCCGCAATGGCAGGACTAGTGCTCACCTCATTTACCCTACGAGTGGGTTGTCTCACACCCTCATACTGTTGGGAGTTTAGGGCACGATTAGCTATAAGTTCCATCCCAACCACAGGTGACTTATCCACAAAAGCTCCACCAGCTGCAGCATCCAGCATTTGCCTTTCCAAGGGTAAGAGTCCTTCATAGAAACATGTAAGTAGGGTCTCATCCTTCATTTGATGTTGAGGACATTGTGCAAGTAGGGAGTTGAACCTCTCGTAGTAGGCAGCATAGGACTCATCATGGGCTTGCTCTATCCCACTGAGCTTCTTCCTAAGTGTGATGACCTTTGAGGCTGGGAAGTATTTCTCCAAGAAGGCCTTCCTCATTGTTTCCCATGATGTGATACGTCCTGCAGGAAGTTCATATAGCTAATCCTTGGCTCTATCAGCTAGAGAGAATGGAAATGCTCTCATCTTAAGAAGGTTTTCATCCGCCCCTTGTGGTTGCATGTTTGCACAAACAGATTGGAATTCTCGTACGTGCTTGTTAGCATCCTCCATATTAAGTCCATGGAAGATAGGGAGCTTGTGCAACAATCCACTCTTAAGCTCGAACTCTGCCTGTCTTCCAGCTGCAGGGGCAGGGTATACTATGCCTGTAGGGGGTCCTCCTTCAACAGTTGCGGTGGAGAGTTCCCTAATAGATGCCATTCTCTCTTCTTCGACTTCTTCAGGTGGTGGTGAGGGTGGTGTAGAGTTGGACGAAACCACAGGTGAAGGTGAACGTGAAGGAGGAGATGGACTTGGTGTAGGTGATGTAGACTCCTCAGAACAGTAGGTCCTCTTCCCTTGCTCGTTAAATGTGTACTCTTTGTATGTTGAAGGGAAAGGGCTTGTGTACTCAAGGAGTGAAGGACCCTTCAAACGAGCGAGCCTTGCTTCAATTTCCTTTAGTGTAGAGGGTCTAAAAGGCTCGGTCATTCATAGGAATCCTGAACATCATCAAAATTCAAAGAAGTTAGCAAAGTATAAAGTGAGTTAATTACAAATTAGTGATTTATACATCAACTTTACTATTCACGAGTCACTATTCACAAGTTACTATTCACGACTTTACTACTTATGATTTATACAAGTATAAATAGAGTATAAATTAAAAATTATCCACAATCTTTTCACAAATAAACCACGTAAGAAGTTTACACAAGTATAAAATGTACAAAACAACACAAATTACAAGTGGAGGTTATGTTCAAGTATCTTATTATCTTTACAAAATAAAGTTAATATCTCAGTTGATTATAAGTTGTAAGTCGAGCCCAACAGAAACCACTACTATTGGTGAGATACGATCTAGGGATAGTCGCCTAGACATAAGTCGCTTTCCTTTGTTTCAGAAGGCTAGATGGCCAGATTAAGAGGTAAGTGAGAGGGAGGACTCATTTTGGTGACACTACGGAGGCTACTCCCTCATTGAGGTTTAGGCCCCTATTGGCTACTCCCACATTGTGGTTTACGCACAGTCTATAGTATCTCTGAGATCCAATTTGAACCCATCACCCAGGGTCTCAACCTAAGACACCACCTATATGCCCCTTACTCAGCTTGAAAAGAACTCATGTGTTAGACAGTTCTCCAAATGTTAATAAAAGCCGCCCTCAACTTCAAAAGACCTTAGAAAGGCACTAATGAAGGGTTAAGGTCAATATTAACAAAAGGGCCCTTTTCTGCTCATACGATTTTTACACACTTATAACAATTAAGGACTTAACAATATATACAATTAATTCTCTTTTTTCTTCTTTTGTTTAACAAGATTAGACACAATTTACACAAAACTTTTACACAACAAAACGTCACACTTTGTACACTTCTATTTTTTTTTTTTTTTTTTTTTTTTTACGAAAATACTTACAAATATTTGTTTTTCTTCCTTTTCTTTACAATTATTTCAACACTTAGGTACGGGAACAGGGAGTCTCGATGTACAATGGGACTGAAACAGCTACCCTTTTCAAGACTATGTTTAATCCAATATACCTTAGTGAATCATAATATTTTCATTTGTTATATATACCATTGATTTCAAATTCAATTCCAAGCGGTAAATCAAGAGGACGTGCGGCCCAAGTATAGTCGTCTAGACACAAAGTCCCTCCTACATCCTTTGGGCAACCTTACTGAAATGGCCAGGTAGGGGAGGGCGACCACGAGAGGTAGAATCCATTTTGGCATGAGCTACTCCCACAATGTGGTTTAGGCCCATTTGTAGGCACTTCTGGATTCAAGAACCTGTCATGAGCGTTGTCCCTTTCCTAGACACCATCCCACATAGGCTATACTTACTTGGATATAAAAGGTCCTAAGTGTGAAGACAGTTCAATGAATGTTAATAAAGGCCGCCCTCAACCTTAAGGGACCTGGACTAGGTACCAATAAGGGGTTTAGGCCAATATTAATAAACACGACTTCACCTATTCCTTCTTTAATTTACAACTCACAATTAAAATTCGTATTCAATAATTAAAATAACAACCTAAGTAATTAATCTACTAATTTTCGACAATTACAAAATAATTAACAAGTAAATTTTTTTTTTTTTTTTTTTTTTCGGTCACAATATACAAAACAAATATTCACAATATGGCAAATGATTTTTCAATCCCCGGCAACGGCGCCAAAAATTGATGTCGCTTTTGAGAGCGACCAATTTAACCCTGAAATGTCATTAGTAGTATAAAGTAAATAGGGATCGTTCTATTCCGGGGATTGAGGGTACACCTGTCATTGTCAAACAATTAAACAATTAAAATTAAAACAAAGTATAATATTTACAAAAATATAACAAAATATATACATATTTACGAAAAAGGGGGATTTTTGATTTTTGGTTTTCTAGTTTTAAACTAAGTTAAGAAAATAATTAAAATGCAAAAACATAAAAATATAAATGGGATGCAAGAACAAAGATCAAATTCGAAACTCATGATTAAAATTGATTCAAGTTCATCATTGTTCATCATAGTCATGCAAGAGGAGTTGATCATGTGAAACGTTCAAAAGCAAACAATTTCCCATATTTTACTTTCAATGCTAATTAACCTAAGCGAAAGCACCTAGATTAATTCTATCAAACATGCAATCAAACCCTAGAAAGCTAGTCAATCATGTCATGTTTAATGCATTAAGCACCTAGAAAGGCTATCAACTCAAATGTGCAACTTAGTATGAAAAAGTCCACCTAATTGCAATCTTCTTTGATTAAACTCGGTTTTTGTACAAAACCTTTACTACTTATCGATTCAAGAACACAAAACCAAAAAGTTGATCCATGTTCTCGAATTCGTAGCAACATTCACATAAAAACCCTAAATGTTTCGAACCATTCAAGATTATCATACAAAAGATTTCTATCATGCAAATTTAATCAAACACTCACACAAAAGCAACCATAAATCGCAATATATGAATCTGAAAATTAACAATTAATCATAAAATTTCAGAAAACAACACTTGTTCATACATATGTGTCAACTAAGGCAAAACCAACGAAAATACAAAGCAAAGGTACAAGGAGAATCGGATTACACCGTGATGAAGATGAGATGAATGAAGTGATGAATGGTCTCTTGAATTTCGGAAGCAATCTGCAAGGTGGAGGATGGATGGTGTTCACGGCTTGTCCTCTTCTTCCTTGGCCTTGCTTGCACTTCGTGGTTGCCCTAGAGGATGGAGATGAACACGGCTAGGCTAGGGAGAGTTTCTGATTTTTTTCTCAAAGTGTAAATGCAAAAGTGTGGAACTCCAAACGTTGAGAAGAGGGGAGGTTATATAGGGGACGGCCAACTTGGTCTCCAAGCCGTGAATTTCTTCTTTATTTTCCATGGAATTAATCTGAAAATGCCACATAGTTAACTCCAATGATAGCTTGCCACATAAGCCCTATGAGGTGGTGCAACCAATCACAAAATTCTCTTTTAATTTCCTAGAAATATTGCCGAAATTCCTTGAGATAATTTCTGATTTTTCTTGTTTAATTTCGGCCAACTTCCTTTAGGAATTCTAGGAATGAATCTAGACTCCTTTTTAGCCGTTTCTTGGTTCCCACCTTTTTCTCTTTCCTTAAAACTCTCTTAGAAAATATCATTGCCGAAATCTTCTAGGTTCTTCTTTGATTCACACGGCAATTCTCTCTCCTTCCTTGTATTTCTCACGGCAATCCCTAGCTTCTCTCTCTCTTTAAACGGCAAAGGCTTAAGATAACTCTTCCAAGAATATCTCATTCCAAGAAAATCTCCCTAGAAAATCTCCATCGAAATCTTCTTATTATTTTCTGATTTTCCACGTCATCTTCCTTGTTTCTCTCTAGGATTTCACGGCAAAATATCTTTAGGGCTAGGGTTTGCGTCACAAACCCTAGTTCCATGGGCCTTTGTGGGCTTTTATCCAAGTAGCCGAAAATCCAACAAGTCTTGAGAGTTTTTGGGCCTCCATGCGTCACCTCTATGCCATGTCATCATCTAGAGTCTTCAAGAAGCTTCTCTCATGCCATGTCACTTTATTAATTCGATCTCCATTCATGGTTGGCTCAAGAGTCTTGTTTTGGCAAGCTTTCCTTTTCTGGACCGGGTTTCCTGGTTGGACTAGGAAAACTTCTTTTCTTCATTTCTGCTCATTTGTGCTTCCCTTTGTACTTCATCTTGTCTCCCTCCAACGTTGGCTAGCTTCTCTCTCCATTTGTGGGCTCGTTTCAGCTCATTTGTGACAAGGACCTGAAAATAGAAACTAGTAAGAAAAATAGAAACTTTCCTAAAATGAAAAATGACAACTTTCCTAAACTGAAAATGGGAAACTTTCTAAAAATGAAAAATAGAAACTTTCTACAAATAGGAACTTTCCCAATCAAAGAATGGAAACTTTCCTAAACAGGGTTTTATTAAGGAAATAACGCAGAAAATGCAGGGAAAAGCAAGTAAAACGTCGCATTAAAATGCTCCTATCAAGGTGTACCCTACAATCCCCGGACTGAACGATCCCTGCTTATCCTATACTGACAACTACATTTTGCAGGGTTAAATTGTGAGGCTATTTCAGCCGCATCAATTTTTGGCGCCGTTGCCGGGGATTGTTAAAATCCCTTGCACTTAAAGTGTCATCGATTTTGTTGTATATAGAATGCATGCTAATTTTTGTACTACACTTATGGAATGGTGACAAATTGCGATTTCGGTTAGGCCAAGCTTTAATTGTGATTTAGTTTAAGTTTTATGAGTGTTACAAAATTAAGCATGTCTTTTATCATTGTTGTACAATTTGTAGAAGTTGTTTTTTTAAGCATATTGTAATTTGTATGTGTTTCATTTAGATTAATTTACTTAATTGTTGTAAAATTGTATGTGGATATGAATTCAGCTAAATACTTAATTGTTGTAAGTGTGTAAAATCGTATGAGTAGACAAGGGCCCTTTTGTTAATATTGGCCTAAACCCTTCATTAGTACCTTACTCAGGTCTCTTGAGGTTGAGGGCGGCCTTTATTAGCACTTGGAGAACGGTCTAACACATGAGTTAATTTCCCAGCTGAGTAAGGGGCGCATACGGATGGTGTCTTAGGTTGAGACCCTGGGTGATGGGTTCAATTGGATCTCAGAGATACTATAGAATGAGCGTAAACCACTATGTGGGAGTAGCCGATAGGGGCCTAAACCTCAATGAGGGAGTAGCCTCCGTAGTATCACTAAAATGAGTCCTCCCTCTCACTTACCTCTTAATCTGGCCATTCGGCCTTCTGAAACAAAGGAAAGAGACTTATGTCTAGGCGACTATCCCTATATCGTATCTCACCAATAGTAGTGGTTTCTATTGGGCTCGACTTACAACTTGGAATCAATTGAGATATTAACTATGTTTACAATAAACTAAAAAAAAAAAAAAAACGTGCTGTGTGACATGCTTAAGGTATATTGGATCCTCTGTTCCAGTACCTAAGTATGTAAAGTAACTTAGAAAGTAGGAAAGACATAATGTTTGTATTCCTAACCTTGTATATGTTACTAACACTTGATCTGGTGAGTCCTTTGTGGAGCACACATTGGAAGAGATACCCCTCCAGGAGGCACCCACGGAATGAGCACGTGTGAACAAGGAGAAAAGTCCAGGCTGAAGGACTATAAATATTAAGCGCTGCATGGGAGGCAACCCATTTCAAACGAAGCTGTGAAGGAGCCATCAACGAGAGTTTGACATTTCTATCCCTTCACTTGCTTAGGTTGAATTGTACTTGGGTCTTTGTTTGTATGTTTGTTTATTTTACCCTTCCCTTATTTTCGTAGCCCCCATATTTAGGGTCTATATACCATACTTTTTGCCTACATTAAGACAATGTAGATTCTAAGTGTGGGGTGGGTTTACACCTTTATTTCAGTTAAAAAAAAAAAGAAAAAAGAAGAAGTTGGTTTTATAGAGTCTTTTTGTGTGTTTGAGTCTTAGGATGCCTCTAATGTCTAGGATGAACATGTCTCTGAATTCATGGCTGAAGGTTTTGACAATCAAAATAGGACTTAATTGAATTCTGTGGTTAATCGACGTTGTGATCCTTGTATGAAGATTTGAGATAGGATTGTAACTTGGTTCATTAAGCATGCTAGGATTAAGTCTGATTCATTTGACCCTAAGTGAGCTGTTGAGCTAAAATACTTTCTTTTTGAGTGCTTAATTGATAATTCTAGAATTTCATGGCTGTATTTGCAAAACCTCATCATTCTTTGAAATCCAATGATCATGTGCCATAGATTTTAATGGACTAGAGAGTACTAGAACTCGGCTGTTGTGACTGTCAAAACTTGTATGCCATAATATGCACTGATCCTGGATAGGATAGAAGGCATTAGGGTAACCACCATAGCCAAACAAGCATGTGTCCCCAACTGTGCCCGTCATGGGACTCCTTAGAATGAACCCCTTTGAGCCTACGTTGAAAACCTTTGTTTCATCACCCTCACTACCCTACCATGAGCTTAGTACAGGATATCTCTACCCTTGTCTTAGGGACTTAGTAGAGCATGACATAGTATGTAGGGGTGACGATGAAAGACAAGTGTGGGGTGGGGAAAATCCAAGAAAAAAAGAAGAGAAAAAAAAAATTTGCCGTAAAAAAAAAATGAAAGAAAATGAAAATGAAAAAGAAAGAAAGAAAAGCGGCAAAATAGAAGAAAAATTGAAAAGAAAACTCTTGGGAAATTGTTGAAGTGTGGTTTTGGACTTTCAAATTTGTAGAAGGCTCAAAGTTGAAAATTATGCCTTTGTCCATTCCCATGTTGGTTAGAGTGAAGGTTTGGCCCAAAACAATGATATTTGGTCTACAAAAATGATGACATAAGGTGGTCCTTATGTGCTCTGCTAGGTCCTTAGGATTTTTGTATCCTTAATCTTCATTTCGAGAACCCTAGCTTAGCCCCATTACAACCTGTTTTAAGTGCTAACTTGATCCTTGAGATGGGCAGTCTTTGGTTAGTGGAGTCAGGTACGCAGTCGAGCTTATGGTTTAGGTCCATTTGTGCACTTAGTCATTTCATGAGGTCTTTAATAATTCTTCACAAAATGCGTTTATTGATGAAATATGCAAGCTGTTTGTTGCCTTACAATTTGTTCTCTTGCATATACTTGAGTGTGAAGCTTTTAAGCGTAGCCATTTCTGAGAGAAAAATAGAGAGTATGCCTTGTGAGTTTGGATTGGACTTGTTCGAAACATGCTATCATTCATTGTATAACTTAAGTTCTCCATATCTTGCTTAGTCATATGAATGTCACATGTTTATTAACCATGGAATTATCTATGCGATTTTGATTAAGTGTTTAACGTGAAAGCCATGAGTTTGGAGTCTCTGAGACAACAGTTAGGAGCAATAGAGTCATTTACTTGCTTTTTGTTGAGTCGTTGTTTTGTTTTGTATTTTTGTTTTGCTAAGGGACTAGCAAAAGCTAAGTGTGGGGTAGTTGATAGGAGCAAAAAAATGTGACGATATTATTAATTATGTGCCTCATTTTAGCCTTGTTTCTCCCTTAAGTTTTGTGTTTTTAGTCATTAAGTCATTTTGAAAGTCTTGTTGAGTGTTTGGAGTGAAATAGGCGGAAAAAGTAAAATTCATGAAAAATCCTAGCTGGATCAGGATTCCTAACTGTCAACTATTTTTGCGGTCTTTACATTTTAATTTCTCTTTATTTTCTCTAGAAAATTCTGATATTCTCCTGCTTGTTGTAGGAAACGTTGCCTGGTTGAACTCTTGAAAACAGCAATGATGGAGTCATAAAATAAAGCATTAAGATATTTGACCAAGCGATGAAGAAGGGAAATAAAGGAGAAAAGATGTTTTCAGTTGAGGAATAAAAGAGAAAGACGTTTCAGCTGGAAAATAAATAAGAGAAAGACGTTTTCAGTTGGGAAATAAAGGAGAAAAGATGTTTTCAGTTGAGGAATAAAAGAAAAAGATGTTTCAGCTGGAAAAATAAATAAGAGAAAGACGTTTCAGCTTGGAAATTAAAGGAATTGCCCCATTATGAGACGAGTTAAGGCCATAAAGAAGACGTTTCAGTTGGGAAAGCCAACCAATGCTCCCCTATAAATAGGCAACGTCCAGAACTGAATTTGCATCACTTCCCAGCTAAGATAATTCATTGCCTATCACTTCCTAGCCAAAAACTTTTCCAAGACTCTGCCAATTCACTTCTTAAACTTTCATCACCTACAAGACCGTGACACCATCCATCCATCAATCTACAAAGCTCTTAGGCGCTGAGTCAAGGACGCTCCACCACCATAGCAGAGACGAGTTCATCACCGTGTTGCTAAGCCGCTGAGGAAAGCTTCAAAGTGTAACTATGACTCTACTTACAATTTTTATTTCGGTTTTGTGCGTTTCAATTTGCAAGTTGTGTAATTGGAGACACGGAATTTTCAGAATATTTTTATTAATATTTTTGAGATTTTCAGTTTATTATTGAGTTAATTTTGAGAATTCTTTTATGATGCATGTTACAATCTTGTGCCCTTTTACGTGTTTAGGTAATTTTCAGAGTTAGGTTCATAAGTTTGCATGCTAGAATAACGGTGAGAGTTCTTGTGTGTTTGCTTAATTTGCCAAGAGTAATTGTTATTTGTTAAGACGCTGAGTTAAACAAGTAGTAATTAGTTCTAACGAGTGGTAAAAATCATGTTTAATGATTAAACGATTCTGGAAATTACGTGTTAAATTCTATGATTAATGGTTAATTTGCACGTGTGAGTTGATTCGAGGGTTAGGTAATACTACTAGTTAAGAGAATTACGCTGAGTGTTTTCGAAAATTAGTAGTATTAGGCTTGGTCAGGACTTTTCCGATCCAAGCCTACATTAGAAAGAATCAGATAAGTGGATTGATCCGCTGAGGCTTTTCATTTGAGCTCTTATCTAGGCATTAAAGATGGGCACATTTTTGTAGCATGTTGAAATGGATTTTCTGTTTTTACACTTAGTAATTTCTGAGTGGTATTGGTCTAGGTTAGGGAAGTCGATCACTGTATATAGTTTTATTTGTTTTGTTTTTATTTTTAAGTAGATTAGAAACTAAATTCAAAAACCCCCATTTTATTCTTTTATTTGTTAGTTGACCTTTTTGTGTAGGTGTACCCTACAATCCCCGGACTGAACGATCCCTGCTTATCCTATACTGACAACTACATTTTGCAGGGTTAAATTGTGAGGCTATTTCAGCCGCATCAGGATAATTTTCGAAATCAAAATCCAAAACCCCCCTTTTTCGTAAATAATGTTTATACTTGTGAATATCTTTGTGAATATTATACTTTGTTTTAATTTTAATTATTTAATTGTTTGCCAATGACAGGTGTACCCTCAATCCCCGGAATAGAACGATCCCTATTTGCTTATACTACTAACGATATTTTCAGGGTTAAATTATGCGCTTGCTTTTAGGCGCATCAGGTGGTGGGTTCTGTTAAGCATGTTTCAGATAAGTATGATTCATATCCTCACAAGATATATCCACTCTTTCTTCTCTCAGAATTCAAGGCAATGCTTAAAATCTTATACACTCAAGTATATGTGAAAGATAGCAAGTATATCACATATTATATGAAACGAAAGCACATGTATGTATTCTTTTAAAGATCTCATGAAGGATATCAACTACTTGCACGAATGGACTGCCATAGGTTCAACTCTTGTAACTCATCTCCACATCAAGGGCTGTTCCATCTTAAGGATCAAGAAGGTCTTTTCAAAGGTTGTAATGGGGCCATGGCTCAAGGTTTAAAGAAACAAAGGATAAGGAATTAACAAAGTGTCCTAAAAACCTAGCAGAGCTCACGTAAATGTAGAGAAACTTCTAGAAATCCACCAAGTATGCAAAAATGTCACTATCCCATGGGGGTGTTATAAAGGGGCCTAATGTCTTCATGTTGGGCCCAGAATTCACTCTAAACTTCCTTTGGTCTCTAGTGGGTTGGACAAAGGCCAAATTTTTCTGTAATGGGCCTTCAATTCAAAGTAAACTCCAAACTCACCAAGTATAGGGGACTAAAATCCATAGACATTTCTTTCTTTTTATTTTCTAGCCGTACACTTTTTCTTTTTCACTTTCTTTTTCTCGGCTTTTTCACACATTTTTCTTTCATGGACAAGTCTACCCCCACACTTGAGCTTTCACCTCTTCTTATTCTTCATTATTGACGCCAAAAATCTTCAAGTAAAGTCTCAATTTAGCTCCACTAAGTTCTTAGAACAAAGGGTAGGGTTATAGCTATACTAAGGCTTATGTTAAAGATTTTTAAGGGTGATGAAAGAAAAGGCTTAACGTAGGCTCAAAGGGGTTTATCTAGGGGAGTCCCACGACGGGCACAATTAAGGACACAGGTTTATATGGCAATGGTGGTAATTCCTAGGTTGCCTCTATCCCTTCCAGAATCAGGGCCATGTATTGATATAACGCCTCAACAAGCACAAGAGCGAATTCTAGCATTCTCTAGTCCATCAAACTTAATCTATGGCAAGCAGTCAATCAAATGAAAGAATAATGAGATCATCAAACATCGCCAAGAAAATAAGAATATATTTTTCAATTATCACTCAGAAAAAAAGGGACATGGGCTCAATTATCTCACATGGCTTATATGAATCAAAACTCATCTTAACATGCTCATATTCTGTACCAAAGTCACGAAATCCTTATCCACTACAAGGCACATATTTTTCATATATCTCAATTAACCAAAGAATACCATGTTTAAAAATCATCTCAATCTTGTGATCCTCTTTTATTCATGATTTCAGAGATATAGAATCATCCTAGACAGTTGAAAGGGCATCCTAAGACTCAAAACAAAAACAAAAGTAACGAAAATTTTTAAATTTTTGACATTTTTCAATTTTTTTTTTTGTATTTTTCCAATATATATGACTCAAGGTAAAAGTGTAAATCCCTTCCCCCACACTTAAATATTGCATTGTCCTCAATGTAATCAAGAATAAGCATGCAATGAAACACTTAAGCATATAGGGATGAAATTTACGAAAATAACTACTAAAACAAAGAGAAAATGGAGAAGTAAAAGGGGAAGAGAAAGCAAATCTGCGTTGACGACTCCTCCACAACTACTTCTGAATTGGGTTGCCTCCCAAGCAGCGCTTAATGTTTATAGTCTTTCAGCCTAGACTTGTACATCCATTTAATCCTCTGGTTGTGGGGCGTTTTGGAGGGGTACATCCTCCACTTCATGCTCCACAAATGCTTCATAATAGGGCTTCAGGCGGTGGCCATTCACTTTGAACTCGTTTCCAGTTTGTTCACTCTTGATTTGAACAGCTCCATGGGAGAATACATGAGTAATAATGAAAGGCCCAATCCAACGAGAATGAAGCTTACCTGGGAAGAGTTTTAGACGAGAATGGAAAAGTAGAACTTTTTGGCCCACAACAAACGTCTTCCCACGAATCATCTTGTCATGGAAGGCCTTTGTCTTTTCCTTGTAGATCATTGCACTCTCAAAGGCGTCATTCCTTATCTCCTCCAACTCCTACAATTGCAATTTTCTATGAAGCCCAGCTTCATCAAGATCCATGTTGAACTGCTTCACGGCCCACCAGGCTTTATGCTCTAACTCCACAGGTAAATGGCAAGGCTTGCCGTACACAATCCGATATGGGGACATGCCAATGGGTGTCTTGTATGCAGTTTTGTAAGCCCACAATGCATCCTCCAAGCGTAGGGACCAATCCTTCCTGTTAGGGCTAACAGTCTTCTCCAAAATCCTTTTGATCTCACGATTTGAGACTTCAGCCTGCCCACTTGTCTGGGGATGATAAGGTGTAGAGACCTTATGTTTGACATCATACTTCCTCAACAAAGCATCAATCGTTCGATTTCAGAAATGGGATCCACCATCACTAATTAGGACTCTAGGCATTCCAAACCTGCTAAAGATGTTAGACTTGATAAAATCTGTAACAACCTTAGAGTCATTAGTTCGAGTGGCCTTTGCTTCCACCCATTTGGAAACATAGTCCACTACAAGTAAGATATAGAGAAACCCATAGGAAGAAGGGAATGGTCCCATGAAATCTATACCCCAGACATCAAATATTTCAACAGTGATTATGTTTGACAATGGCATTTGATCTCTAGGACCTAGATTTCCGGTTCTTTGGCATCTATCACATGTTAAACAATAGGTATATGCATCCCTAAATAAAGTTGGCCAAAAGAACCCAGACTCCAACACTTTGAATGCAGTTTTCTTGGACCCAAAGTGACCCCCACATGCTTTAGAGTGACAGAAAGAAAGAATGGCATTTTGTTCATGTTCAGGTATGCACCTCCTAATCAATTGATCTGAGCAGTATTTCCAAAGGTAAGGTTCATCCCAAACATAATATTTCACATTTTTCTTTAGCCTATCCCTATGAGCACGTGACATGGTATCTGGAATTTTTCTAGAAACAATATAGTTCACAATATCTGCATACCATGGTTCACTTACCTGAAGTCCAAAGAGTTGCTCATCTGGAAACGTCTCCACTAGAGGGAGAGGGTCTTCTGCATGGACCAACCGACTCAAGTGGTCAGCTACCACATTCTCACTACCCTTCTTGTCCTTGATCTCTAAATCAAACTCTTGTAGGAGTAGGACCCATCTGATCAGCCTTGGTTTCGCCTCTTTCTTGGTCATCAAGTACTTAAGAGCTGCATGGTCAGTATAGATAATGACTTTAGTACCAAGTAAGTAAGAACGAAATTTTTCAAGTGCAAATACCACTGCAAGTAACTCTTTCTCTGTAGTAGAGTAGTTCATCATTCAGAGTTCCTGAGGCATAGTAGATGGCATAAGGGCGTTTGTCCTTTCTTTGCCCTAATGATGACGCTTAAGGAAGCGCATAATTTAACCCTGAAAATGTCATCATTAGTATATAGTAAATAGAGATCGTTCTATTACGGGGATTGAGGGTACACCTGTAATTGCAAAAACAAATTAATAAAAGTAAAAAGTATTATTTACAAAAATAAAACAAAGAATAAAAATATATACAAATGAACACAAAAGGGGGTTTTAGGATTATTAAATTAAACTAAGATATTCACAATGATATTCACAACTATAAACATTGTACACGAAAAAGGGGGGATTTTGTTTTTGGTTTTTCGAAAATAAAACTAAGTTAACAAAACAATTAAAATGCAAAAACATAAAAATAAGAATGGAATGAGAGAACAAAGATCAAAATCGAAACATATGATTAAAATTGACTCAAACCCTAATATTGTTCATCTAAGTCATGAGAAAGGAGTTGATCATGTGAAATATTCGTAAGCAAATAATTTCCCATTTTTTACTTTTCAGTGCTAATTAACCTAAGTGAAAGCACAAAGATTAATCCTATCAAACATGTAATCAAGCCCTAGAAAGCTAGTCAATGACATGTTTAACGCATTAAGAACAAAGAAAGGCTATCAACTCAAGTGTGCAACTTAGTATGAAAAAGTCCACCTAATTGCAATCCTCTTTAATTAAATTCGGTTTTTGTCCAAAACCTTTACTACTTCGATTCAAGTTACACAAAACAAAAAGTTGATTTCATGTTCTTAAACCTAGCACCATTCATATCAAAACCCTAAGTGTTTCGAACCACATAAGATTAAAATACAAAAGATATCTATAAAGCAAATTTAATTAAACAGACTCACATAAGCAACTCTCGAATTACAATATACGAATCTGAAAATTCTCAAATAATCATAAAATTCCAGAAATTAATATTTGTTCAAACACATATGTCAACTAAAACAAAACCAACGAAATTCAAACAAAGGTTACAAAGTAGAGGTCGAATTACACCGTGGATGGAAGATGAGGATGGATGATTTTCGTTGTGATCCTTGAAGCTTGAAAGCAAGTCTTCAATGGTGGATGGTGGAGGAATAGGTCACGGCTCCTTCTTCTCCCTTCGGCCTTGCTTGAACTCCGTGGCTTTCTTTAGAGGATGGAGAGAAGATGGGAGAAGCTCACGGCAACAATGTGTATTTTCTGAATTTTTCTAAGGTGTGTGGAACCCCTCTCAAAGTCAAAGAGATGGGTATATATAGGAGCACGGCTAGGATTCACAAAGCAATCAGAAATTTCCACATAGCTTCCACCAATAGGAATTCGCCAAGTAAGCTTGTGATGTGGTCCAACCAATCATAGAATGCCAAGTAAGCCTTGTGATGTGTTCCAACCAATCAAAATTCTCTAAAATACCTCCCTAATATTTAATTGCCGAATTTCCTTGAAATTATTCTGATTTTCTTCATGAATTTCGGCCAACATTCCTTTAGGGAATTTAGGGATGAATCTAGATGCCTTTTTAGCTTTTCCTTGGTGCACACATATTTTCCTTCCATAAATATCTCTCCCTTGAATCTCTCTTGGCGTCATCTCCTTGATTATTTCTGATTTTCACGTTGGCAATCACACCGAATTATTCCTCCAACAATATTTCTTTCCATAAAAGTCTCCCAAGAAAATCTCTCCTTGAAATCCTCAATCAGTCATCTTTAATTCCCACGTTGTCACCTTGTTTTTCCTTAAGTATTACACTGCAAATTTAATCCCCAAGGAAAATATATTTTCCTTTTTTTAAAAAAAACTCTTCCTTGATTCTCTCCTTGCCATGTCATCTTCATGAAGCTTCTCTTTCCATTTATGAACTCAATTCAGCTTATTTATTCCAAAAACCTGAAAATAGAAGCTTTCTAAAATAAGAAATGGAAACTTTCTTAAACTAAAATGGAAACTTTCTAAAAATGGAAAATAGAAACTACAAAACGGAAACTTTCTACAATTAGGAACTTTCCCATTCAAAGAATGGAAACTTTCCTAAACAGAGTTTTATTAAGGAAATAACGCAGAAAATATAGGGAAATAACAGTTAAAACGTCGCATTAAAATGCTCCTATCACCTAAAACAGCTCCAACTGCGAAGTCAGAAGCATCACACATCAGTTCAAAGGGCAATGACCAATCTGGAGGTAACATGATTGGGGCAGACGTCAACATCTCCTTAAGCTTGTCAAAAGCTTCTTGACATTCCTCGTCAAAGTGAAACGTCACATCCTTCTGGAGTAGGGTGCATAGAGGTCGTGCAATCTTTGAGAAGTCCTTGATAAACCTCCTGTAGAACCCTGCATGACCAAGGAAAGAACGAATCTCTCTCACAGAAGTGGGAGAGGGTAAGTAACGCACAAGGTCTACCTTAGCTTTATCCACTTCGATGCCCCTGGAAGAAACAATATGTCCTAGCACTATCCCTTGCCTAACCATAAAATGGCACTTTTCCCAATTCAAGACAAGGTTAGTCTCCATGCAACGTTTAAGGATCAATTCTAGATTATTGAGACAATCATCAAAACTTTTTCCAAACACAGAAAAATCATCCATGAATACCTCTATGATTTTCTCAATATAATCTGAAAAGATACTTACCATACACCTCTGAAAGGTACCTGGTGCATTGCAAAGTCCAAAGGGCATGCGACAATAAGCAAACGTCCCAAATGGGCAGGTGAATGTCGTCTTCTCTTGATCTTCATTTGCAATGGCAATCTGATTATAACCCGAGTATCCATCTAGGAAGCAGTAGTAGTCATGTCCAGCTAGGCGCTCAAGCATTTGGTCAATGAATGGAAGAGGAAAGTGATCCTTCCTTGTGGTTGCATTGAGCTTCCTATAGTCGATACACACTCTGTGGCCTGTGACTGTCCTCTGGGGCACCAGCTCATTCTCAGCATTCTTCACCACAGTTACCCCAGACTTCTTGGGTACTACTTGAACTGGGGACACCCATTTAGAGTCTGAAATGGGGTAGATCACCCCACAATCAAGGAGTTTGATGACCTCCTTCTTCACCACTTCCATCATTGGAGGGTTGAGACGACGTTGAGCCTCTCTAGTGGGTTTAGACCCCTCCTCCAGAAGTATCCTGTGGACGCATGTTGTAGGGCTAATTCCCTTGATATCCGCCAATGTCCATCCGATGGCGGTCTTGTGTCTCTTCAACATTTCTACCAAGTTATCCTCTTGTGAAGGCGTGAGTGCAGAGGACACTATTACAGGTAAGGTCTCCTTGTCCCCTAAGTAGACATACTTTAAGTGGTCTGGAAGAGGTTTTAGCTCAAGTTCTGGTGCCTGGACCACTGAAGGTAAAGTCTTGTTATCATTTAACTAAATGGACAAAGGTAGAATGGACTTACCTAATAAGGGTGATGCCTCAAGGAAAGACACGTTCTCAATGATTTTCTCCTCACAAGTGTCTTTCAGCTTGTCCTCTGGAATGGTGATGCCTTCCTTTGTGTAGCCTACCCCACTCTCAAGTGTAGTGACTAAGGTGTCCTCATGCATAATATCAAACATTTTCTGCGCAAGTTCATCCAAAATATCAACAGAAAAACAATCATGAACCTCTAGGGGATACCTCATGGCTTCAAAGATGTTGAAGCTAATAATGTCACCATCGAATTCCATGGTGAGGGAGCCAGCATACACATCTATTTTCGTCCTGGCTGTCCTTAGGAAAGGACGTCCCAAAAGCAATGGAGTGGAACTTACAGGAGAGTCCTCCATTTCCAACACGTAGAAGTCAGCTGGAAAAATAAGATGGTTAGCCTGCACAAGCACATCTTCCAACAAACCTCGAGGGTATGTATTGGACCTGTCAACTAACTGAATGATAACATTGTCAGACTTAAGCGCCCCTAGACCTAGGGTTTCATAAACAGAGTAGGGCATAACATTAACAGATGCTCCTAGGTCTAGCATGGCATTCTTAAAGTTCGAGTTACCAATAGTACAAGGCATGGTGAAACTTCCAGGATCCTTACATTTTGGAGGCAAGTTCCTCTGAATGAGGGCATAAACGTTCTCACTTACCTTTACCACCTCTTTCTCTCGGTTTTGCCTCCTTGTGGTGCAAAGTTCTTTCAAAAACTTGGCATATTTGGGCATTTGCTTGATAACCTCCAGGAGGGGTAGGTTCACTTGCACCTTCTTGAAAATATCCAAGATAGCTAGGTCACTTTCATCCTTCTTAGATTGGGCAAACCTGTTTGGGAAAGGCATGCAAGGAGAAGAGGGGTTAGCAATAAACGGATTTGACGAGTTAGAATTTTTACCTTTAGTTTCCGGAATTGCTTTTGAAGGTGAGGGCATTCTTTCTTCTACCCTGGACGTTGCAAGGTCTTTCTCAAGTCCAAACTTGGTGGGCCCTTGCTCTTCTTCAATCTCAATATTCACTTGGGCTTCCTTTGAACCCTTTGGTTGATCCACGAACATTCTTCCACTCCTTGTAGTAACAACTGATGCATTCTCCACATTACCCTTAGGGTTAGGTATTGTATTACTAGGGAGCTTTCCAGTTTCGTGGATCTTGCTCATGAAGTCCACAACTTGACCCATTTGCTTCTTAAGGTCTGCAATATCCTTGGTGTGGGTCTGCTATCCTTGAATCAAAGCCTGTGTAGAGTTTGTCAAAGCTTGGGTCAAACTAGTCAAGGCTTCCAACTTTTTATCATAGTGAGAGTAGGAATTTCCTGAGTTCCGTTGAGGATGCATGTAAGGCTTCTGAAAGGGGGGCCCTTGAAAGGAAGGACCTTGAGGACGTTGGAAGTTCCCACCAAGAGGATTCTGAACGTTTTCATTGTTGGTCCACTTGAAGTTGGGATGGTCCCTCCATCCTGGGTTGTAGGTATTTGAATAAGGATCATACTTAGGACGTTGAGGTCCCCCTTGATACCCTCCAATGGCATTTGCAGATTCCCATCCACCATTTTCATTTAGTTGAGGGTAGTGATCTGTAACATGCCCTTGCATAGAGCATACCCCACAAGCTATTGAGGTGCCTGGCCCCTTAGAACTTATGACTTGGTTCATGAGGAGGGTGAGCTTATTCAGTTGGTCTTCAATGGCAGTATTTTTGCTCACTTCATGTACCCTACGAATAGGGTGACCCATACCCTCATATTGTTGGGTGTTTAGGGCACGATTAGCTATGAGTTCCTTCCCAGCCGCAGGTGACTTATCCACAAAAGCTCCTCCAGCTGCAGCATCAAGCATTTGCCTTTCTAAGGGTAGGAGTCCTTCATAAAAGCATGTAAGTAGGTTCTCATCCTTCATCTGATGTTGAGGACATTGTGCAAGTAAGGAATTGAACCTCTCATAGTAGGCAGAATAGGACTCATCTTGAGCTTGCTCGATTCCACTGAGCTTCTTTCTAAGTGCTATGACCTTCGAAGTTGGGAAGTACTTTTCCAAGAAGGCCTTCATCATTGTGTCCCATGATGTGATACGTCCTGCAGGAAGCTCATAAAGCCAATCTTTGGCTCTGTCAGCGAGAGAGAATGGAAATGCCCTCATTTTAAGAATGTTCTTATCTGCTCCTTGTGGTTGCATGTTTGCACACACAAACTGGAATTCTCGGATATGCTTGTTAGCATCCTCCATATTAAGGCCATGGAACATAGGGAGCTTGTGCAACAATCCACTCTTAAGCTCAAACTTTGCCTGTCTTCCTGCTGCAGGGGCAGGGTATACAATGCCTGTAGGGGGTCCTCCTGGAAGGACTGATGAGGAAAGTTCCCTAATGGACTGATTCGCATTTCCACCCATATCTTCTTCTTCTTCAGGAGGTGGTGAAAGTGGAAGGGGTGGTGTAAGTAATGGTGGAGATGAAGTTGATGTAGGTGATGTGGATTCCTCCGAAGGAAACAGCCTTCTCCCTTGATAGTTAACTGTGTACTCCTTGTATGTCGAAGGGGAGGGGCTTTTGTACTCAAGAAGTGAAGGATTCTTCAAACGAGTGAGCCTTGCTTCAATTTCTTTTATTGTAGAGGGTCTAGAAGGCTCGGTCATTCATAGAAATCCTGAATATCATTAAGAATTAGAGAAGTTAGTAATTTGTACAGTGAAGTAAATACAAGTTAATGATTTGTACATAGACGTCACTATTCACGAGTCACTATTAACGAATTTATAAGTATAAAGAGAAGTATAAATTACAAAATATCCACAAACTTCACAAATATACCACGTAAGACGTTTATACAAGTATAAAAGGTACAAAACAACATAATTTACATGTGGAAGTTATGTTCAAGTGTATTATTACCTTTACAAATAAAGTTAATATCTCAGTTGATTACAAGTTGTAAGTCGAGCCCAATAGAAACCACTACTATTGGTGAGATACAATCTAGGGATAGTCACCTAGACATAAGTTGCTTTCCTTTGTTTCAGAAGGCTAGATGGCCAGATTAAGAGGTAAGTGAGAGGGAGGACTCATTTTGGTGACACTACGGAGGCTACTCCCTCATTGAGGTTTACGCCCCTTTTGGCTACTCCTGATAGGAGCATTTTAATGCGACGTTTTAACTGCATTTCCCTACATTTTTCTGCGCCATTTGGGAAAGTTTTAACTACTCCTGTTTGGGAAAGTTTCCATTCTTTGATTGGGAAAGTTCCTTATTGTAGAAAGTTTCCATTTCTGTAGTTTTCATTTCTCATTTCTGGAAAGTTTCTATTTTTCACTTTTAGTAAGTTTCCATTTTTCATTTTTAGAAAGTTTCTATTTTTCAATTTAGGAAAGTTTCTATTTTTCATACTAGTTTCTATTTTTAGGACCTCCGAGCTAAAAAGTGGAAATGAACGCACGAATGGAAAGAGGAGCTTGCGAACATCAAGACAAACGAATATGAGAGAAATCGGGTCACAGAAATGAGCAGAAATGAAGAAACAAGCTTTCCTAATCCAACTAGGAAACCCTGTGAAATGGAGGAAGGCTTCCCGAGCAAGTTTCCAACGCAACCATGAAAAAGAAATGGAAAAATAAAGTGTTTTGCGTTGGAGGATGAGAAAGCTTGAAGTTGAAGCAACAAGGCCCAAGAACTCTTTGGATTTTCGGCAAAATGGATCAAGGCCCATCAAAGCCCATGACATTAGGGTTTGTGACGCAAAACCCTAACCCTAGGGATGTGTTGCCGTGAAAACCAAAGGGGAGAGAGAGAAGGTGGCGTGAAAATCAAATGGAGAATAAAAGATTACGCAAGAGATTTTCTAGGGTGGAATTTACGGAAAGAAATCAAGAAAAAGCACCAAATGGAGTCTAGATTCATTCCTAGAAACCCTAAGTATATTTTGGACGAAAATACAAGAAGAAAATCAGAAAATATTCAAGGTATTTCGGCAAGAATATATTAGGGAATCTTCTTGGAGTTTTGTGATTGGTTGGATGACACACTAGGGCTTATTTGGCAATTTCTCATTGGTGGAAGCTATGTGGAATTATTAATTTAATTTCTTGGAAGAAAATCAGAAAACTCACGGCTTGGAGACCAAGCATAGCCGTCCCCTATATATATTACACCCTAGACGTCTCAAAGTCACCACTTCACAATTCAGAAAATTCTCTCTACGCGCGGAAGCTCTCTCCATTCTCTAGTTCAACCTTTGGCATTTTCAAGCAAGGAAGGAAGAAGCAAGCTTAGGCCGTGAGCATCATCATCCATTCCACCTTGAAGCCGTGCACTTTGAAGCTTGCTTTCAAGCTTCATTCGTTCATTGTTCAAGTTATTCATCCATCTCTCCATTCACGGTGTAATTCAACCTTCTTTCTTGTAATCACTTTTGATTCTCCTTGTTTGATTTCGTTGGATGTTGTTCTAGTTAACATTGATGTTTGAACAAGGTTTATATTCTGAAAATTTATGATTGATTAAGGATTTTCGATTTCTATGTTGTGATTCCAAAGTTGCTTATGTGTGATTGTTCGATTGAATTTGCTTTATAGATATCTCTTGTATGTTAATCTTAATTGGTTCGAAACTGATGCACTCTGAGCATTCGCATAATTTAACCCTGAAAATATCGTTAGTAGTATAAGTAAGTAGGGATCGTTCTATTCCGGGGATTGAGGGTACACCTGTCATTGTCAAATAATTAAACAATTAAAATTAAAACAAAGTATAATATTCACAAATATATTCACAAGTATAAACATTATTTACGAAAAAGGGGGAATTTTGTTTTTGATTTTCGAAAATTAACCTAAGTAAAGAAAACAAATAAAATGCAAAAGCATAAAAACACAAATGGAATGAGAGAACAAAGATCAAAACCGAAACTTATGATTAAAATTGACTCAAACCCTAATATTGTTCATCTAAGTCATGAGAAAGAAGTTGATCATGTGAAACATTCGAAAGCAAATGAATTCCCATTTTTTACTTTTCAATGCTAATTAACCTAAGCGAAAGCACCTAGATTAATCCTATCAAACATTCAATCAAACCCTAGAAAACTAGTCAATCGTGTCATGTTTAACGCATTACACATAGAGAAAGGCTATCAACTCAAGTGTACAACTTAGTATGGAAAAGTCCACCTAATTGCAATCCTCGTTAATTAAATTCGATCTTTGTACAAAACCTTTACTACTTTGATTCAAGTTTACACAAAACGAAAAGTCGATTTCATGTTCTTAAACCTAGCACCAATTATATCGAACCCCTAAGTGTTTGCAACCACATAAGATTAATGATGGGAGCATTTTAATGCGACGTTTTACTTGCTTTTCCCTGCATTTCTTGCGTTATTTCCTTATTAAAACCCTGTTTAGGAAAGTTTCCATTCTTTGATTGGGAAAGTTCCTATTTGTAGAAAGTTTCTATTTTTGTAGTTTCTATTTATCATTTTTAGTAAGTTTCCATTTTCGGTAGTTTCTATTTTTCATTTTTAGAAAGTTTTCCATTTTCAGTTTAGGAAAGTTTCTATTTTTCTTATTAGTTTCTATTTTCAGGACCTCCGAGCTAAAAAGTGGAAATGAACTCACAAATGGAAAGAGGAGCTTGCGAAAGTCAAGGGGAGCAAAGATGAGAAACAATGAGCCACAGAAATGAGCAGAAATGAAGAAAAGAAGTTTTCCTGGTCCAACCAGGAAACCCTGCGGAAAGGAGGAAAGCCCACCTATGAAGTTTCCAACGTTACTATGAAAAAGGAATGGAAAAATAAAGTATTGTGACGTTGGAAGGTGACAAGGCTTGAAGTTGAAGCAACAAGGCCCAAGAACTCTCAAGACTCATTGGATTTTCGGCAAATTGGATCAAAGGCCCATGAAGCCCATACATTTAGGGTTTATGACGAATGAATAGACCCTAGGGGAGTTTTGCCGTCCAAGATGAAGAGAGAAACAAGGAAGTGGCGCCCAAAAATCAGAAATTAAAAGGAGATTTTCTAGGGAGATTTTCTAGGAAATTCATCAAGAGATAAACCCTAGAATATCTTTTGCCGTCCAAGCCAAGAGGAAAAGAAGGAAGTTGCCGTGTGAATTAAAAGAAAACCCTAGAGAATTCGGCAAGGAGATATTCATGGGAGAAATAAAAGGAAAGAGAAAAAGGTGGAGACCAAGAAAAGCTCAAAAGAAGTCTAGATACATTCCTTAATTCCCTAAAGGAAGTTTGGCCGAATTGAACTACAAAAATCAGAATTATATCAAGGGAATTCCGGCAAGATTATTTAGGGAATTAATATTGGAATTTTGTGATTGGTTGCACCACCTCATAGGGCTTATGTGGCAAGCTTGCATTGGAGGAAAGTATGTGGAATGACTACATTAATTCCGTGAGAAATTCAGAAAAGAGGACGGCTTGAAGACCAAGGAGGCCGTGCTCCTATATATTCTCCATTCTTCTCAACGTCAAGGGTTCCCACTTTTGCGTTTTACACTTTGAAGAAAAATCAGAAAACTCTCTCTAGCCTAGCCGTGTTCATCTCCATCCTCTAGGGCAACCACGAAGTTCAAGCAAGGCCAAGGAAGAAGAAGACAAGCCGTGCACATCATCCATCACCATCCTTGAAGATTGCTTTCGAAATTCAAGAGACCATTCATCACTTCACTCATCTCATCTTCATCACGGTGTAATCCGATTCTCCTTGTAACCTTTGCTTTGTAATTTTCGTTGGTTATGCCTTAGTTGACACAATTGTTTGAACAAATATTGATTTCTGAAATTTTATGATTAATTGTTAATTTTCAGATTCATATGTTGTGATTTATGGTTGCTTTTGTGTGAGTGTTTGATTAAATTTGCATGATAGAAATCTTTTATATGATAATCTTGAATGGTTCGAAACATTTACGGTTTTTATGTGAATGTTGCTACGAATTTGAGAACATGGGTCAACTTTTTGGTTTTGTGTTCTTGAATCGATAAGTAGTAAAGGTTTTGTACAAAAACCGAATTTAATCAAAGAAGATTGCAATTAGGTGGACTTTTCCATACTAAGTTGCACATTTGAGTTGATAGCCTTTCTAGGTGCTTAATGCATTAAACATGACATGATTGACTAGCTTTCTAGGGTTTGATTGCATGTTTGATAGGAGTAATCTAGGTGCTTTCACTTAGGTTAATTAGCATTGAAAGTAAAATATGGGAAATTGTTTGCTTATGAACGTTTCACATGATCAACTCCTCTTGCATGACTATGATGAACAATGATGAATTTGAATTGATTTTAATTATATATTTCGGTTTGATCTTTGTTCTTGCATCCCATTTATATTTTTATGTTTTTGCATTTTAATTATTTAGTTAGCTTTTATTTTCGAAAATAGAGAACCAAAAACAAAAATCCCCCCTTTTTTCGTAAATATGTCTATATTGTGTAAATAATATACTTTGTTTTAATTTTAATTGTTTAATTGTTTGACAATGACAGGTGTACCCTCAATCCCCGGAATAGAACGATCCCTATTTACTTTATACTACTAATGACATTTCAGGGTTAAATTGGTCGCTCAACAAAAGCGACACCAATTAAAATACAAAAGTTATCTATAACGCAAATTTTATTAAACAAACCCACATAAGCAACAATCGAATCACAATAATATGAATCTGAAAATTCTCAATTAATCATAAAAATTCCAGAAATTAATACTTGTTCAAACACATATGTCAACTAGTTCATAACCAACGAAATTCAAAGCAAAGGTTACAAAGGAGAATCGGATTACACCGTGAGATGGAGATGGTGATGAACGATTGATGTGGTGGTCTCTTGAATCTCGAAAGCAAGCTTCAAGGTTGGAGATGGATGATGGATGCTCACGGCTATGCTTCTTCTCCCTTGGCCTTGCTTGAACTCGTGGAGATGACTAGAGGATGGAGAAACTCACGGCTATGCTAAGATGATTTTCTGATTTTTTTCTAAAGTGTAAATTGTATGGGGGAGAGGAACCTCTGACGTTGAGAAAAGGGGAGAATATATAGGGGCACGGCTAGGGTTCTCCAAGCAATCAGAATTTTCCACATAGCTTCAACCAATTATAATTCGCCAAGTAAGCTTGTGATGTGGTCCAACCAATCATAGAATGCCAAGTAAGCCTTGTGATGTGTTCCAACCAATCATAATTCTCTAAAATACCTCCCTAATATTTAATTGCCGAATTTCCTTGAAATTATTCTGATTTTCTTCATGAATTTCGGCCAACATTCCTTTAGGGAATTTAGGGGTGAATCTAGACGCCTTTTTAGCTTTTCCTTGGTGCACACATATTTTCCTTCCATAAATATCTCCCTTGAATCTCTCTTGGCGTCATCTCCTTGATTATTTCTGATTTTCATGTTGGCAATCACACCAAATTATTCCTCCAACAATATTTCTTTCCATAAAAGTCTCCCAAGAAAATCTCTCCTTGAAATCCTCAATCAATCATCTTCAATTCCCACGTTGTCACCTTGTTTTTCCTTAAGTATTACACGGCAAATTTAATCCCCAAGGAAAATATATTTTCCTTTTTTTAAAAAAAACTCTTCCTTGATTCTCTCCTTGCCATGTCATCTTCATGAAACTTCTCGTTCCATTTATGAACTCAATTATGCTTATTTATTCCAAAAACCTGAAAATAGAAGCTTTCTAAAATAAGAAATGGAAATTTTTTTAAACTAAAATGGAAACTTTCTAAAAATGGAAAATAGAAACTACAAAACGGAAACTTTCTACAATTAGGAACTTTCCCATTCGAAGAATGGAAACTTTCCTAAACAGAGTTTTATTAAGGAAATAACGCAGAAAATATAGGGAAATAACAGTTAAAATGTCGCATTAAAATGCTCCTATCAGAAACTCTTAGGGTTTATGTATGAGTGGTGCTAGATTTAAGAACATGAAATCAACTTTTTGTTTTGTGTAACTTGAATTGAAAGTAGTAAAGGTTTTGGACAAAAATCGAATTCAATTGAAGAGGATTGCAATTAGGTGAACTTATTCATACTAAGTTGTGCACTTGAGTTGATAGCCTTTCTTGATGCTTCTTGCGTTGAATATGTATGATTGACTAGCTTTCTAGGGCTTGATTACATGTTTGATAGGATTAGTCTTTGTGCTTTCACTTAGATTAATTAGCGTTGAAAGTAAAATATGAGAATTCGTTTGCTTTCTAATGTTTCACATGATCAACTCCTTTCACATGACTTGGAAGAACAATATAAAGTTAATTCGAATTCAATCATGAACTTGGTTTTAATCTTTGTTTCTTACATTTCATTCTTGTATTTGTGTTTTTGTTTATACTTAGTTTTAATTCTTGTTTTTAATTTTCGAAAAACCTAAAACCCCCCTAAATTCGTGAATAGTGTTTATGTGTGAATGGTATACTTTGTTTTTATTTTAATTGTTTAAATTGTCTTACATTGACAGGTGTACCCTCAATCCCCGGAATAGAACGATCCCTACTTGCTTATACTACTAATGATATTTCTAGGGTTAAATTATATGCTTGCTTTGAGCGTATCAACTCCCACATTGTGGTTTACGCACGTTCTATAGTATCTCTGAGATCCAATTGAACCCATCACCCAGGGTCTCAACCTAAGACACCATCTATATGCCCCTTACTCAGCTTGGAAAGGGCTCATGTGTTAGACATTTCTCCAAATGCTAATAAAAGCCGCCCTCAACCTCATAAGACCCTAGAAAGGTACTAATGAAGGGTTAAGGCTAATATTAACAAAAGGGCCCTTATCAACTCATACGATTTTACACACTTATAACAATTAAGAATTTAACAATATTCACAAGTAATTCTTTTCTTTTCTTTTGTCTAACAAGATTAGACACATTTTATACAAAGTTTTCACACAAGAACAACAAACAAAACGTCACATTTTTTTTTCTTTCCTTTTTTTTTTTTTTTTTTTTTTCGAAATTAAGTACAAATATTTTCATTCTTTCTTTTTCTTTACAATTATTTTCAACACTTAGGTACGGGAACAGGGAGTCTCGATGTGCAATGGGACTGAAACAGCTACCCTTTTCAAGACTATGTTTAATCCAATATACCTTAGTGCATCACAATATTTTCTTTTGTTATATATATCATTGATTTCAAATTAAATTCCAAGCGGTAAATCAAGTGGACGTGCGGCCCATAATCGTCTAGACACCAAGTCCCTCCTACATCCTTTGGGCAACCTTACTGAAATGGCCAGGTAGGGGAGGGCGACCACTGATAGGAGCAAAAAGTGTGACAATATTATTGAATATGTGCCCCATTTTAGCCTTGTTTCTCCCTTAAGTTTAGTGTTTTGAGTCATTGAGTCGTTTTTAGAGTCTTGTTGAGTATTTGGAGTGAAATAAGCGGAAAAAGTAAAATTCATGAAAAATCCTAGCTGGATCAGGATTCCTCACTGTCGACTATTTTTGCGGTCTTTACATTTTATTTTCTCTAGAAAATTCTGATATTCTCCTGCTTGTTGTAGGAAACCTTGCTTGGTAGAACTCTTGGAAACAGCAATGATTGAGTCATAAAATAAAGTATTAAGATATTTGACCAAGCAATGAAGAAGGGGAATAAAGGAGAAAGACGTTTTCAGTTGGGGAATAAAGGAGAAAGACGTTTTCAGTTGAAGAATAAAAGAGAAAGATGTTTCAATTGGAAAATAAATAAGAAAAAGATGTTTCAGCTTGGAAATTAAAGGAATTGCCCCATTATGAGAGGAGTTAAGGCCTTAAAGGAGATGTTTCAATTGGAAAATTAAAGGAATTACGATGCAATCCCATCCGTCCAATGATGAAGGGTATGATCGACAAAAGCCAACCAATGCTCCCCTATAAATAGGCAACGTCCAGAATAGAATTTGCATCACTTCCCAGCCAAGATAATTCATTGCCTATCACTTCCTGGCCAAAAACCATTCCAAGACTGCCCAATTCACTCCTTAAACTTCCATCACCTACAAGACCGTGACACCATCCATCCATCAATCTACAAAGCTCTAAGGCGCTGAGTCAACGACGCTCCACCACCATCGCAAAGACGAGTTCATCACCGTGTTGCTAAGCCGCTGAGGAAAGCTTCAAAGTGTAACTATGACTCTACTTATAATTTTTGTTTCGGTTTTGTGTGTTTCAATTTGTGAGTTGTGTAATTGGAGACATGAAATTTTCAGAATATCTTTATTAATATTTTTGAGATTTTCAGTTTATTATTGAGTTAATTTTGAGAATTCTTTTATGATGCATGTTACAATCTTGTGCCGTTTATGTGTTTTGGTAATTTTCAGAGTTAGGTTCATAAGTTTGCATGCTTGAATAACAGTGAGAGTTTTTGTGTGTTTGCTTAATTTGCCAAGAGTAATTGTTATTTGTTAAGACGCTGAGTTAAACAAGTAGCAATTAGTTCTAAAAAGTGGTAAAAATCATGCTTTAATGATTAAATGATTCTGGAAATTACGTGTTAAATTCTATGTGTAATGGTTAATTTGCACGTGTGAGTTGATTCAAGGGTTAGATAATACTACTAGTTAAGAGAATTACGCCGAGTATTTTCGAAATTTAGTAGTATTAGGATTGGTAAGGACTTTTCCAATCCAAACCTACATTAGAACGAATCAGATAAATGGATTGATCCGCTGAGGCTTTTCATTTTGGCTCTTATCTAGGCATTTAAGGTGGGCACATTTTTGTAGCATGTTGAAATGAATTTTCTGTTTTTACACTTAGTAATTTCCGAGTGGTATTGGTCTAGGTTAGGGAAGTCGATCATTGTATATAGTTTTATTTGTTTTGTTTTTATTTTAAGTAGATTAGGAACCAAATTTCAAAACCCCCCATTTTATTCTTTTATTTGTTAATTGACCTTTTTGTGTAGGTGTATCCTACAATCCCCGGACTGAACGATCCCTGCTTATCCTATACTAACAACTACATTTTGCAGGGTTAAATTGTGAGGCTATTTCAGCCGCATCAATTTTTGGCGCCGTTGCCGGGGATTGTTAAAATCCCTTGCACTTAAAGTGTCATCGATTTTGTTGTATATAGAATGCATGCTAATTTTTGTACTGCACTTGTGGAATGGTGACAAATTGCGATTTCGGTTAGGCCAAGCTTTAATTGTGATTTAGTTTAAGTTTTATGAGTGTTACAAAATTAAGCATGTCTTTTATCATTGTTGTACAATTTGTAGAAGATGTTTTTTTTTAACCATATTGTAAATTGAATGTGTTTCACTTAGATTTTTTTTTTTTTTTTTCAGTATATTGTAAATTGTAGAATGAGTTTTTTTTTTTTTAGTATGTTGTAAATTGTATGTGTTTCACTTAGATTAATATACTTAGGTTATGAATTTAGCTAAATACTTAATTGTTGTAAGTGTGTAAAATCGTATGAGTAGACAAGGGCCCTTTTGTTAATATTGGCCTAAACCCTTCATTAGTACCTTTTTCAGGTCTCTTGAGGTTGAGGGCGGCCTTTATTAGCACTTGGAGAACGGTCTAACACATAAGTTAATTTCCCAGCTGAGTAAGGGGCATACGGATGGTGTCTTAGGTTGAGACCCTGGGTGATGGGTTCAATTGGATCTTAGAGATACTATAGAATGAGCCTAAACCACTATGTGGGAGTAGCCGATAGGGGCCTAAACCTCAATGAGGGAGTAGCCTCCGTAGTATCACCAAACTGAGTCCTCCCTCTCACTTACCTCTTAATCTGGCCATCCGGCCTTCTGAAACAAAGGAAAGAGACTTATGTCTGGGCGACTATCCCTATATCGTATCTCACCAATAGTAGTGGTTTCTATTGGGCTCGACTTACAACTTGGAATCAATTGAGATATTAACTATGTTTATAAAAAACAAAAAAAAACAAAAATTGATGTGTGACCTGCTTAAGGTATATTGGATTAAACATGACTTTGTCGAGGGTAGCTGTTCTATAGTCCCATTGCACAAACGAGGTCCTCTGTTCCAGTACCTAAGTATGTAAATGTAAAAGTAACTTAGAAAGTTAAGGAAAGACATAATGTTTGTATTTCGAACCTTGTACATGTTACTAACACTTGATTTGGTCTTAAAGGTCCATGAATGTCCACTGTCTCTGATAAGACTAAGGAGCTGTTTGAAAAATTGGAACGTGCTAAGCAAAGGGCAGAACTCAATTTTTCAGACCGCCCTCCTCTAGAAAGGAGGGATTCTCAGGACTCTAGCTATTCAGGTTATAACTCCTCAACTAGATCAACCGAGGAGGTCAACAAACCTGACCATTTTGAAGAAGGAGAAGAACAAGTCTTTGAAGAGGAAGAAGAAGAAGAGGTCACTGAAGAGGACGTTGCAGACACAGAAGAGGAAGAAGAGGAAGAGCACGCCCGTGTTGAGCAAGTACAGGCACCAATGGCTGAGACTATTAGGCAACTATCCAATCCTACAGGTGGGGGTGCTGCGCTGTAACGTCCCGAACCTAAATTCACCGGTTTACTAGTCATTGGGACGGTAAACGACCTTTACTTTCACTTTTACTTTCGGTTTAGTACTTTTAGTGGCCCTAAAAGTTGACTTTTTGTTCGGGTCAAAATTTGAGAAAATGTTCTTCATGGAAGTTGTAGAGGACGTTAAACCGAGCGCGTGCATATGTGGTGCGTAAAAATCGGACTTAGTATGTGAGAGTTATGGCCCAAAAATGCAGAAATTACTGTTCATGGTAAGTTATATATATATATGGAAATTTACTGTTGGTAGATTTCTATATTTGGAAACCTACCCAACCGGGTAAGTTCTCTCTTTCTCTCTCCCCGACTCTTTCTTCCCTCTCGGCCGATTTCTTCCCCCTCCGGTTTCTTCCTCCTCCGGCCGACCCAGGACACAATCCGGCCACCCCCAAGCTCGGTTTCTTCCCCTTGTCACGTCTGTGGAGGTATTTCACGACGATTTGGCCGGAAAACCTCGATTTGGAGCGGAGGAAGCTACGGTGGCAGTTGGGTACTTTTGCCGATTTCCGGCGATTCCGGCCACCTCCGGTCCCCATCTCGCCGTCGAAGGTTCGGTTTTCATCACTGATCATTTCCCCTATGGCCTTGTATCACGATTTGTTGTGTAGATGCCGAATCGACGAATTGAAATTCTAGGGTTCTTGAGGATTTCTGGGTTTTGTTCATTGATCGATTTCGGCCGTTTTTAATTGTTATTTGGGAATGTTGTAGTTGAGAAGTTGAATCAGTGTGTTGAGTAGGTGCCGCTGTCAAATTTTGGTGTCCATTGGAGTTGGTGGCAGTGGCGGCGGCGCCGCCACTGTGGGCGGCTGTTGCAGCGGCTAGGGTAGCTTTTTAATTTCAATTTCTGGCTAGTTAAATTCTATAATTATCATAGAGCATATATGTGAAGTTTGGTGAATTTTGGAGGAGTTTGGAATTGTTAGTGAATTTTCGAAGTTTGGAGTTTTGTGGTGGAATTATGGGAAATCCGGCCGTCGGATTTCCCTCGTTTTCATTATGGAATATGTAAATTGAGGAATTGGAATTATGGAAGAGATTTGGGTTGAATTTGAGAAGTATTGGAGATAGGGATTTTCGGATTTCGTTTAAGTTCGTAATTATTTTATCGGATTGCCGTTTACGGAAATATAATTGTGTACAGGGCAATGTCGCGAGCTACGGTTAGATGAAGGAACTCGTTTGCGTGGTTGCCAATAGTACTGTGAGTGGACGTTTGTTTTAAATAAGTGATGCATGCATTTATTTATTAAAGCTTGTTCTATTTTATTAACGTATTTTCCGAGCATATAAAGATAATTGCGAATTATCTCATGTATTTACTTTTAAATAATGATTCTCATGAAGTATTTATGTTTTATACCGGTTGAGAGTTTGGATATAAAGTTGTTATGCTCGGATTCGAATTTATAATTGATGTTGATTTTCGACGAATTATTTCCGAGGTGATTTCCGGAATTATGCTATTTATGTTATATTCCTATTCGTGGATTTGAGATTTTTGGAAAGATTTTCGAAATGGGATTTCGATGGAATTATTTTCTTGTTTATTTATTTGATCATTGGTTTTGGCATTGGGAATGCCTCATTGACAACCTATTTATTCCTTTAGCGTGTGGGACACGCTGTTAATTTATACGACTTTACGAGAATTTCCGGGTGCGGTTGGGAATCGTACCCGTGTTTTCTTTGTTCGTGGGACATGGGGAAGCCTTAAAGATTTATGGGATTTTATTAGTTTTTACCCACCATACCTGGGTCGTTATATATATATTTATTGCTAGCTAGCCTATTAGAACTCCTCCCTACTTACTATGTGTTTGTGGGCGAGTAAGAGCAGAGCATGGGATGCTCCAGAGTGTGGGACACTCCGACCCGAGCCTAAGAGGCTCCCTTATTTCGTATGGTGAAATTTCTTCCCCCTATTTTATTGTTGCTTGACTAGCGGGGCTAGTCCGATTTTTCACTGTATCCAGCGGGGCTGGTCTTATTTTCTTGAGAAATGAGATTTCGGTTTTACGATATAGTTTTCGAATGTGGTGACTAGCGAGGCTAGTCAATTTATCGTTTTGGAATTCTGGGATTTAAAGCTAAATGTATTTTTCTAATTGTTGCATGCATCGGTTATTAAAGAGAATAAACGTGGGAAAGTATGAAATCCTTTTTCCTTTAAATTGTTTATTTTTGTCCACTCACGCTAACGTTTTTCGTCTACTTTCCCCTGGGCCTTTCGGTTTCTAATGCCCAGTTTGTAGGCGAATTAGTGGAGGTCGGGCGTACATGACATTTGAGGCATGGTTGTCACTACTTCCGCAGTGTAGGATCACTTGATCCTTTACTCCTCTGTTATATCCCTGTGTATAGTAGTATTGCTCTGCATAACCTTTGGGATTTGTATATTTGAGTTTTGTGTGTTTTACAGGTTTTCGGGTAGTCCATTTTAAAGGTGACTCTGCCGAATTTTTGGTAGAGTTATCCCTAAGGTGGGCCCCACAGGGCCACCTCGGGTTTCAGGGTGAAATTCGGGGCGGGTCCTGTCATGCGCCCTTAGGCATTGCCTATCCAGAACCAGAAGAGGGGCTTAATGATGATTTTGAGTTAAAGAGTGGGTTTCTGCATCACCTACCCAAGTTTCATAGGATGAGTAGTGAAGACACCAACAAGCATCTCAAGGAGTTCGAGTTTGTCTGTGGGAGTATGTGCCCTAAAGGAGCTGATATCACTATCTTGAAGATGAAGGCATTTCCCTTTACTTTGGAGGACAAGGCCAAGATTTGGCTATTTGAGCTGCCTGAATATCTAAATAAATATCATTGCTTGGTCAAATAAATATCATTGCTTGGTCAGAATATCTAGGTTAGGGAAGTCGAACATTGTATATAGTTTACTTGGAGAAAAACGTCTAAATAAATATCATTGCTTGGTCAAATATCTTAAGTTATACAGTGAATGATAGCATGTTTCTAGAAATCCACAAAGATATATCAAAACGTCCCATCCCATAGAGGTAATGTAAAGAGGGCTAAATATCTTCATGTTTGGCCTGAACTTCACTCTAAACTTCCTTTCAACTCTAGTGAATTGGACAAAGGCCAAATTTTTCTGTAGTGGGCCTTCAATTCAAAACAAATTCCAAACTCACCAAGTATGGGGGACTAAAATCCATATATATTTTTTTCTTTTTCTTTTCTAGCCGTACACATTTTTTTTCTTCTTTTTTTCATTTCTTTTTTTCACGGCTTTCACATATTTTTCTCTGTATGGACAAGTCTACCCCCACACTTGAACTTTCACCTCTTCTCAATCTTCATTCTCAATGCCAAATCCTTAAGTAAAGTCCCAAAATTAGCTCCACTAAGTTTCTAGAACAAAGGGTAGGAGTGTAATTATACTAAGGTTTAGGGTTAAAGATTTTAAGGGTAATGAAAGAAAAGGCTTAATGTGGGCTCAAAGGGGTTAAACTAGGGGAGTCCCAGGACGGGCACAAAAGGGGAACAAGCTTATATGGCAATGGTGGTAATTCCTAGAGTGCCTCTATCCCTTCCAGAATCAGGGCCATGTATTGACAAACGTCTCAACAAGCACAAGAGTGAATTCTAGCATTCTCTAGTCCATCAAACTTAATCTATGGCAAGCAATCAATCAAATGAAAGAATAATCAGATCATCAAAACATCGCCAAGAAATTAAGAATATAATTCATTTATCACTCCAAGAAAAAAGGGTCATGGCTCAAATATCTCACATGGGTTTTTATGAATCAAAACTCAACTTAACATGCTCATATTCTGTACCAAGGTCACGAAATCCATATCCACTACACATGCATACATTTTTCATATATCTCAATTAACCAAATAATACCATTTTAAAATCATCTCAATCTTGTGATCCTCTCTTAGCCATAATTTCGGAGATATAAGCTCATCCTAGATAGTTGAAAGGGCATCCTATGACTCAAAAATAAAAACAAGAGACTAAGACTCAATAAATAAAAGCAACAAAAATTTTTAAATTTTTGACATTTTTCAATTTTTTTGTATTTTCCAATATATATGACTCACAATAAAAGACTAAAGTATAAATCCCTTCCCCCACACTTAAATATTGCATTGTCCTCAATGTAATCAATTATAAGCATGCAATGAAACAATTAAGCATATAGCGATGGAATTTACGAAAACAAAAACAAAAGAGAAAATTTGAAAAATAAAAAAAATAGGGAAGGAGAAAGCAAATCTGTGTTTGTAGTCTCCAGCACAGCTACTTCTGAATTGGGTTGCCTCCCAAGCAGCGCTTGAGTTTAACGTCTTTCAGCCAGACGGAATAGAAATTAAAAAGTTAGTAACTATAATTAACAAAGATTTGGAAAATATATAAACAAGTAACTATGAATTACAAAATACAAGTACAATTAACAAGTTAGTACACAAGTGACTAAAACGTGAAAAGTATTTTTACAAGTGTAAATTTTGTACCTTAGTGTATCACAACATTTCCTTTTGTTATAAATATTATTGATATCGAATCTAATTCCAAGCGGTAAATCAAGTGGACGTGCGGCCCAAGTATAGTCGCCTAGACACAAACTCCCTTTCAAATCCTTTGGGCAACCTTACTGAAATGGCCAGGTAGGGGAGGGCGATCACGAGAGGAAAAATCCATTTTGGCATGAGCTACTCCCACATTGTGGTTTAGGCCCATTTGTAAGCACTTCTGGATTCAAAAACCCGTCATGAACGTTGTCCCCTTCCTAGACACCATTCCACATAGGCTATACTTACTAAGATGAAAAAGTTCATAAGTGTGAAGACAGTTCAACAAGTGTTAATAAAGACCGCCCTCAACCTTAAGGGACCTGAACTAGGTACCAATAAGGGGTTTAGGCCAATATTAACAAAAGAGACTTCACCTATTCCATTCAATTTACAACTTACAATTAAAATTCATATTCAACAATATAAAAAACATCCTAGTTAATTTTAAACTAAGTTTCACACAATTTATATACAACAATTATAAACAAAAACAAGTGATTTTTCAATCCCCGGCAACGGCGCCAAAAATTGATGCAGCTTAAAAGCAAGCGCATAATTTAACCCTGCATGTAGTTGTTAGTATAGAATAAGTAGGGATCGTTCTAACCGGGGATTGAGGGTACACCTGTAATTGCAAAAATAATTAATTAATTAGTAAAAGTAAAAAGTATTATTTACAAAAAGAATATATACAAATAACGAAATAGAAGGGGGGTTAAGAATTATAAAATCAAAAGTTAAAGTAAATCAAATAAAGAAAACGTAAAAACATATATACAAGGGTGGAACGCAAGGAACAAAGATCAAAACCAATTCCATGTAATCAAATTCGATTCAAACCCTATAATTGTTCATCTAAGTCATGAGAAAGGAGTTGATCATGTGAAACATTCGAAAGCAAATGATTTCCCATATTTTACTTTTCAATGCTAATTAACCTAAGCGAAAGCACCTAGATCAATCCTATCAAACATGAATTCAAGCACTAGAAAGCTAGTTAATCATAACATGTTTAACGCATTACACATAGAGAAAGGCTATCAACTCAAGTGTACAACTTAGTTATGGAAAAGTCCACCTAATTGCAATCCTTTTCAATTAAATTCGATTCTTGTCCAGAACCTTTACTACTTTTGATTCAAGTTACACAAAGCAAAAAGTTGATTCATGTTCTTAAACCTAGCACCAATTACATGCAAATCCTATAAGTGTCGACCCAAATAAGATAAACATATAAAAGTTTTCTGTAAAGCAAATTTAATCAAACAAACTCACATAAGCAACTTAGAATCTCAATTATAGAATTCGAAAACTTTATTTAAACATAGAAATTGGGCTTAAACTTTGCCCTAAACGTTATTGTTAACTAGAAACAAGTTCATACGAAATCAAACAAGGAAACCAAAAAGGTTATAAGGAAAAGGAACGAATTACACCGTGAGTGGAGATGGAGATGGAGAGCTAGATGGTTGGATCTTGAATCTTGGAAGCAAGCCTTCAAGGTGGATGATGAAGGATATGATCTTCACAGCTCATTCTTCTTCTTCCTCTCCTTGCTTGAAAACGCAGAGCTTTGCAACTAGAGAATGGAGAGAATTTTTCTGAATGAAGAGGTGTTGTGGTGTTGTTCTTCTGTTTGATGGTGTGTTTAATTGTGTAGAGAATGCTCCTATTTATAGTAGGAAAACTTCTTTTCTTCATTTCTGCTCATTTCTGTGGTCCATTGTTTCTCATTTTTGCTCCCCTTGGTGTTCGCAAGCTCCTATTTCCATTTGTGCGTTCATTTCCACTTTTTAGCTCGGAGGTCCTGAAAATAGAAACTAATAAGAAAAATAGAAGCTTTCCTAAAATGAAAAATGACAACTTTCCTAAACTGAAAATGGGAAACTTTCTAGAAATGAAAAATAGAAACTACAAAATAGAAACTTTCTACAAATAGGAACTTTCCCAATCGAAGAATGGAAACTTTCCTAAACAGAGTTTTATTAAGGAAATAACGCAGAAAATGTAGGGAAATACAGTTAAAACGTCGCATTAAAATGCTCCTATCAAAACCATATCACTAAAAGCGAAACCAAATCATAAACCCTAGAAGCGAGAAGTTTGGAAAATCACTGTTCATAAACTCAAATTGAAACTAGGGCTTTGAATGTCAGTAGAACAACACATTCAAAGATTTCGAAACCATATCACTAAAAGTGAAACCAAATCATACACCCTAGAAGCGAGAAGTTTGGAAAATCACTGTTCATAAACTCAAATTGAAACAAAGTCATCAAATTGTTTCAATAGTACTAGGGCTTTGAATCTCACTAAAACAACGCATTTAAAGATTTAGAATCCATTTCAGTAAAAGCGAAAGTAAATCCTAAACCCTAGAAGGGAGAAGTTTGGAAAATCACTGTTCATCAACTCAAATTGAAACTAGGGCTTTGAATGTCACTAGAACAACACATTCAAAGATTTTGAAACCATATCACTAAAAGCGAAAGCAAATTCTAAACGCTAGAAGCGAGAAGTTTGGAAAATCACTGTTCATCAACTCAAATTGAAACTAGGGCTTTGAATGTCACTAGAACAACACATTCAATGATTTTGAAACCATATCACTAAAAGCGAAAGCAAATGCTAAACGCTAGAAGCGAGAAGTTTGGAAAATCACTGTTCATAAACTCAAATTGAAACTAGGGCTTTGAATGTCAGTAGAACAACACATTCAAAGATTTCGAAACCATATCACTAAAAGCGAAACCAAATCATACACCCTAGAAGCGAGAAGTTTGGAAAATCACTGTTCATAAACTCAAATTGAAACAAAGTCATCAAATTGTTTCAATACTACTAGGGCTTTGAATCTCACTAAAACAACGCATTTAAAGATTTAGAATCCATTTCAGTAAAAGCGAAAGTAAATCCTAAACCCTAGAAGGGAGAAGTTTGGAAAATCACTGTTCATCAACTCAAATTGAAACTAGTGCTTTGAATGTCACTAGAACAACACATTCAAAGATTTTGAAACCATATCACTAAAAGCGAAAGCAAATTCTAAACGCTAGAAGCGAGAAGTTTGGAAAATCACTGTTCATCAACTCAAATTGAAACTAGGGCTTTGAATGTCACTAGAACAACACATTCAAAGATTTTGAAACCATATCACTAAAAGCGAAAGCAAATCCTAAACGCTAGAAGCGAGAAGTTTGGAAAATCACTGGTCATAAACTCAAATTGAAACAAAGTGATCAAATTGTTTCAATTAGTAACTAGGGCTTTGAATCTCACTAAAACAGCGCATTTAAAGATTTAGAAACCATTTCAGTAAAAGCGAAAGTAAATCCTAAACCCTAGAAGGGAGAAGTTTGGAAAATCACTGTTCTGATGCGCTAAAAGCAAGCGCATAATTTGATAGGAGCATTTTAATGCGACGTTTTAACTGCATTTCCCTGTACTTTCTGCGTTATTTCCTTAATAAAACTCTGTTTAGGAAAGTTTCCATTCTTTGATTGGGAAAGTTGCTATTTGTAGAAAGTTTCTATTTTTGTAGTTTCTATTTATCATTTTTAGTAAGTTTCCATTTTCGGTAGTTTCTATTTTTCATTTTTTAGAAAGTTTCCCATTTTCAGTTTAGGAAAGTTGCCATTTTTCATTTTAGGAAAGTTTCTATTTTTCTTATTAGTTTCTATTTTCAGGACCTCCGAGCTAAAAAGTGGAAATGAACTCACAAATGGAAAGAGGAGCTTGCGAAAGTCAAGGGGAGTAAAAATGAAGAACAATGGGCCACAGAAATGAGCAGAAATGAAGAAAAGAAGTTTTCCTGGTCCAACCAGGAAACCCTGCGAAAAGGAGGAAAGCTTACCTATGAGGTTTCCAACGTTATCATGAAAAAGAAATGGAAAAATGAAGTGTTATGACGTTGGAAGGTGACAAGGCTTGAAGTTGAAGCAACAAGGCCCAAGAACTCTCAAGAATGAAGTGGATTTTCGGCAAATGGATCAAAGGCCCATTAAGCCCATGCAAGTAGGGTTTATGACGCATGAATAAACCCTAGGGGAGAATTTGCCGTCCAAAGCAAGAGAGAAACAAGGAAGTTGGCGTTAAAAATCAGAAAATAAGAAGAGATTTTCTAGGGAGATTTTCTAGGGCTATTTTTATGGAAAGAAAATACTTGGAGATAAACCCTAGAGATATTATTGCCGTGGAATTCCAAGAGGAAAAGAAGGAATTGCCGTGAATTAAAGAAGAAACCCTAGAGAATTCGGCAAGGAGATATTCAAGGGAGAAATAAAAGGAAAGAGAAAAAGGTGGAGACCAAGAAAAGCTCAAAAGAAGTCTAGATTCATCCCTAGAATTCCTAAAGGAAGTTTGGCCGAAATTAAACAAGAAAAATCAGAAATAATCTCAAGGAATTTCGGCAATATTTCTAGGGAATTAAATGGAATTTTGTGATTGGTTGAACCACCTCATAGGGCTTATGTGGCAAGAATTCATTGGAGGAAATTATGTGGAGGAAGCAAGCACATGCCGTGAACTTCTCTAGGGTTTTGGACGGCTTGGACACCTAGGGGCCGTCCCCTATATATACTCACACATTCTCAACGTCAAGGAGTTCCCACTTTTACGTTTACACTTTGAAAAAAATCAGAAAAACTCTCTCTAGCTAGCCGTGCTCTTCTCCATCCTCTAGGGCAACCACGAAGTTCAAGCAAGGCCAAGGAAGAAGAAGACAAGCCGTGCACATCATCCATCACCATCCTTGAAGATTGCTTTCGAAATTCAAGAGACCATTCATCACTTCATTCATCTCATCTTCATCACGGTGTAATCCGATTCTCCTTGTACCTTTGCTTTGTATTTTCGTTGGTTTTGCCTTAGTTGACACATATGTATGAACAAGTGTTGTTTTCTGAAATTTTATGATTAATTGTTAATTTTCAGATTCATATATTGTGATTTATGTGATAGGAGCATTTTAATGCGACGTTTTACTCGCTTTTCCCTGCATTTTCTGCGTTATTTCCTTAATAAAACCCTGTTTAGGAAAGTTTCCATTCTTTGATTGGGAAAGTTCCTATTTGTAGAAAGTTTCTATTTTTGTAGTTTCTATTTATCATTTTTAGTAAGTTTCCATTTTCAGTAATTTCTATTTTTCATTTTTTAGAAAGTTTCCATTTTCAGTTTAGGAAAGTTGCCATTTTTCATTTTAGGAAAGTTTCTGTTTTTCTTACTAGTTTCTATTTTCAGGACCTCCGAGCTAGAAAGTGGAAATGAACTCACAAATGGAAAGAGGAGCTTGCGATCACCAAGGGGAGCAAAGATAAAGAACAATGAGCCACAGAAATGAGTAGAAATGAAGAAAAGAAGTTTTCCTGGTCCAACCAGGAAACCCTGCGAAAATGAGGAAAGCCCACCAATGAAGTTTCCAACGTTACTATGAAAAAGAAATGGAAAAATAAAGTGTTGTGACGTTGGAAGATGACATGGCATAGAAGTGACGCATGGAGGCCCAAAAACTCTCAAGACTTGTTGGATTTTCGGCTAATTGGATAAAAGCACACCAAAGCCCATGGAACTAGGGTTTGTGACGCAAACCCTAGCACTAAAGTTGTTGTTGCCGTGAATTTGCAAGAGAGAAACAAGGAGGTGGCGTCCAAGAAAATCAGAAATTAAAAGGAGATTTTCTAGGGTTATTTTTATGGAAATAAATCAAGAGATAAACCCTAGAGACTCCTAGCCGTCCAAGCAAGAGAGAAACAAGGAATTGCCGTGCAAAATAAAAGAGAAACCCTAGAGGATTCGGCCAAGGGATAATGAAGAGAGAAACTAGGGTTTTGCCGTGTGGAAAATCAGAAATTCAAGAGAGATTTCGTGGAGATTTCTTAGGGAGCTTTTAAAGGAAAGAGAATATGTGTTGAACACAAAAAGCTCTCAAAGGAGTCTAGGTTCGTCCCCCTTTATTCTCTAAATATATTGTTGCCGAAATTGGTGAAGGAAATCAGAAAATATCTCTATATATTTCGGCAAGATTATTTAGGGAATTAATTCTGGAATTTTGTGATTGGTTGCACCACCTCATAGGGCTTATGTGGCACGAAATCATTGGAGGAAATTATGTGGAGGAAGCAAGCTATTGCCGTGAGTTTCTCTAGGGTTTTACACGGCTTGAAGACCTAGAAGCCGTCCCTATATATTCCTCTCTTCTCTCAACGTCAAGAGTTCCTAGTTCCACACTTTTACGTTCTACACTTGAGAAATAATTCAGAAAACTCTCTAGCTTAGCCGTGCTCCTCTCCATCCTCTAGGGCAACCACGAAGTGCAAGCAAGGCCAAGGAAGAAGAAGACAAGCCGTGCATACCATCCACCCTCCACCTTGAAGATTGCTTTCGAAATTCAAGAGACCACATCATCACTTCATCCATCTCATCTTCATCACGGTGTAATCCGATTCTCCTTGTACCTTTGCTTTGTAATTTTCGTTGGTTTGCCTTAGTTGACACTTATGTATGAACAAGTATTGATTTCTGAAATTTTATGATTAATTGTTAATTTTCAGATTCATATATTGTGATTTATGGTTGCTTTTGTGTAAGTGTTTGATTGAATTTGCATGATAGAAATCGTTTGTATGATAATCTTGAATGGTTCGAAACATTTAGGGTTTTTATGTGAATGTTGCTACGAATTTGAGAACATGAATCAACTTTTTGGTTTTGTGTTCTTGAATCAACAAGTAGTAAAGGTTTTGTACAAAAACCGAAATTTAATCAAAGGAGATTGCAATTAGGTGAACTTTTTCATACTAAGTTGCACATTTGAATTGATAGCCTTTCTAGATGCTTAATGCGTTGAACATGACATGATTGACTAGCTTTCTAGGGTTTGATTGCATGTTTGATAGAATTAATCTAGGTGCTTTCACTTAGGTTAATTAGCATTGAAAGTAAAATATGGGAAATTGTTTGCTTAGAACGTTTCACATGATCAATTCCTCTTGCATGACTATGATGAACAATGATGAACTTGAATTAACCTTGATTATAAATTCCGATTTGATCTTTGTTCGTGCATTTCATTTGCATTTTTATGTTTTTGCTTTTTAATTGTTTTCTTTACTTAGTTTAATTTCCGAAAATCAAAAACCAAAAATCCCCCTAATTTCGTAAATATGTATATATTTTGTTATATTTTTGTAAATATTATACTTTGTTTTAATTTTAATTGTTTAATTGTTTGATAATGACAGGTGTACCCTCAATCCCCGGAATAGAACGATCCCTATTTACTTTATACTACTAATGACATTTCAGGGTTAAATTGGTCGCTCAACAAAAGCGACATCAATTTTTGGCGCCGTTGCCGGGGATTGAAAAATCACTTGTTAAATATGTGAATATTTGTTTTGTTTATATGTTGTGTTCGAAAAAAAAAAAGAAAAAAAATTTTTACTTGTTAATTATTTTGTAATTGTCAAAAATTAGTAGATTAATTACTTAGGTTGTTATTTATATTATTGAATACGAATTTTAATTGTAAGTTGTAAATTAAAGAAGGAATAGGTGAAGTCGTGTTTATTAATATTGGCCTAAACCCCTTATTGGTACCTAGTTCAGGTCCCTTAAGGTTGAGGGCGGCCTTTATTAACATTCATTGAACTGTCTTCACACTTAGGACCTTTTTCATCCAAGTAAGTATAGCCTATGTGGGGTGGTGTCTAGGAAAGGGGACAACGTTCATAACGGGTTCTTGGATTCAGAAGTGCATGCAAATGGGCCTAAACCACAATGTGGGAGTAGCTCATGCCAAAATGGATCCTACCTCTTGTGTTCGCCCTCCCCTACCTGGCCATTTCAGTAAGGTTGCCCAAAGGATGTAGGAGGGACTTAGTGTCTTGACGAATATACTTGGGCCGCACGTCCTCTTGATTTACCGCTTGGAATTGAATTTGAAATCAATGGTATATATAACAAATGAAAATATTGTGATTCACTAAAGGTATATTGGATTAAACATAGTCTTGAGAAGGGTAGCTGTTTCAGTCCCATTGCACATCGAGACTCCCTGTTCCCATACCTAAGTGTTGAAAATAATTGTAAAGAAAAGGAAAGAATGTAAATAATTGTACTTAAGTTCGTAAAAAAAAAAAAAAAAAAAAAAAAAAGAAAAGAGAGTGAGTACAAAATGTGACGTTTGTTGTTGTCTTGTTTGAAAGTTTTGTGTAAAATGTGTCTAATCTTGTTAAACAAAAGAAATGTAAAGAATTAATTGTAAATATTGTTAAATTCTTGATTGTTATAAGTGTGTAAAATCGTATGAGTAGATAAGGGCCCTTTTGTTAATATTGGCCTTAACCCTTCATTAGTGCCTTTCTAAGGTCCTATGAGGTTGAGGGCGGCTTTTATTAGCATTTGGAGAACTGTCTAACACATGAGTTCTTTTCAAGCTGAGTAAGGGGTATATAGGCGGTGTCTTAGGTTGAGACCCTGGGTGATGGGTTCAAATTGGATCTCAGAGATACTATAGACTGTGCGTAAACCACAATGTGGGAGTAGCCAATAGGGGCCTAAACCTCAATGAGGGAGTAGCCTCCGTAGTGTCACCAAAATGAGTCCTTCCTCTCACTTACCTCTTAATCTGGCCATCTAGCCTTCTGAAACAAAGGAAAGCGACTTATGTCTAGACGACTATCCCTAGATCGTATCTCACCAATAGTAGTGGTTTCTATTGGGCTCGACTTACAACTTGTAATCAATTGAGATATTAACTTTATTTTGTAAAGATAATAAGATACTTGAACATATCCTCCACTTGTAAATTGTGTTGTTTGTACAATTTTATACTTGTATAAACTTCTTACGTGGTTTATTTGTGAAAAGATTGTGGATAGTTTGTAATTTATACTTCTCTTTATACTTGTATAAATCATAAATAGTAAAGTCGTGAATAGTAACTTGTGAATAGTGACTCGTGAATAGTAAGGTTGATGTATAAATCACTAATTTGTAATTAACTCACTTTATACTTTGCTAACTTCTTTGAATTTTGATGATGTTCAGGATTCCTATGAATGACCGAGCCTTTTAGATCCTCTACACTAAAGGAAATCGAAGCAAGGCTCGCTCGCTTGAAGGGTCCTTCACTTCTTGAGCACACAAGCCCTTCCCCTTCAACATACAAAGAGTACACATTTAACGAGCAAGGGAAGCGGACTTACTTTTCTGAGGAGTCTACACCACCTACACCAAGTCCATCTCCTCCTTCACGTTCACCTTCACCTGTGATTTCGTCCAACTCTACACCACCACCTGAAGAAGTCGAAGAAGAGAGAATGGCATCTATTAGGGAACTCTCCACCGCAACTGTTGAAGGAGGACCCCCTACAGGCATAGTATACCCTGCCCCTGCAGCTGGAAGACAAGCAGAGTTTGAGCTTAAGAGTGGACTGTTGCACAAGCTCCCTATCTTCCATGGCCTTAATATGGAGGATGCTAATAAGCACGTACGAGAATTCCAATCTGTTTGTGCAAACATGCAACCACAAGGGGCAGATGAGAATCTTCTGAAGATGAGAGCATTTCCATTCTCTCTAGCTGATAGAGCCAAGGATTGGCTATATGAACTTCCTGCAGGACGTATCACATCATGGGAAACAATGAGAAAGGCCTTCTTGGAGAAATACTTCCCAGCTTCTAAGGTCATCACACTTAGAAAGAAGCTCAGTGGAATAGAGCAAGCCCATGATGAGTCCTATGTTGCTTACTATGAGAGGTTCAATTCCTTACTTGCACAATGTCCTCAACATCAGATGAAGGATGAGACCCTACTCACATGTTTCTATGAAGGACTCTTACCCTTGGAAAGGCAAATGTTGGATGCTGCAGCTGGAGGAGCTTTCGTGGATAAGTCACCTGCAGTTGGGAAGGAGCTTATAGCTAATCGTGCCTTGAACTCCCAACAATATGAGGGGGTAGGACACTCTATTCGTAGGGTGCATGAGATGAGCAAGAATACTGCCATTGAAGACCAACTGAGTAAGCTTACTCTACTCATGAATCAAGTGGTAAGTTCCAAGGGACCAAGTGCATCAATAGCTTGTGGAGTATGCTCTATGCAAGGGCATGTTACAGATCAGTGCCCTCAACTCAATGAGAATGGAGGATGGGAATCTGCAAATGCTATTGGAGGGTATCAAGGAGGATATCAAGGAGGACCTCAACGTCCTAGACATGACCCTTACTCCAATACTTATAACCCAGGATGGAGGGACCATCCCAACTTCAAGTGGACCAACAATGATAATGTTCAGAATCCTCTTGGTGGGAACTTCCAACGTCCTCAAGGGCCTTCATTCCAAGGATCATCTTTTCAAAGGCCCTACATGCCTTCTCCTCAACAAAACTCAGGACCTTCAATGTCTCACTATGACAAAACGTTGGAAGCCTTGACTAGTTCCACCCAAGCCTTGACAAACTCTACTCAAGCTTTGATTCAAGGACAACAGACCCACACTAAGGATATTGCAGATCTTAAGAAGCAGATGGGCCAAGTTGTGGACTTCATGAGCAAGATTCATGAGACTGGGAAGCTTCCTAGTGGCACAATACCTAACCCTAAGGGTAATGTGGAGAATGCATCAGTTGTGACTACGAGGAGTGGAAGACCATTGGTGGATCCACCCAAGCAACCCAAGAAGGTCCAAATGAGCATAGAGATTGAGGAAGACCAAGAGCCCACCAAGTTGGGTGTTGAGAAGGACCCTGCAACGTCAAAGGAAGAGACCAAGGCATCCTCATCTTTAAAGGCAAAACCGGAAATCAAAGGTAATAATTCTAACCTATCGAATTCGGTTATTGCTAACCCTTCTTCTTCTTCTTGCATGCCCTTCCCACGCAGGTTTGCCCAATCTAAGAAGGATGAAAGTGACCAAGCCATCTTGGAAACTTTCAAGAAAGTGCAAGTAAACCTACCCCTCCTAGAGGCCATCAAGCAAGTCCCTAAGTATGCCAAGTTCCTCAAAGAGCTTTGCACTACTAGGAGAGTAAACCGTGAAAAGGAGGTGGTAAAGGTAAGTGAGAATGTCTCTGCCCTGATTCAGAGAAAGATTCCTCCAAAGTGTAAGGATCCTGGAAGCTTTACTATTCCGTGTACTATTGGTAACTCTAGATTTAAGAATGCTATGCTAGACCTAGGTGCATCTGTTAATGTTATGCCCTATTCAGTTTATGAAACCCTAGGTCTAGGGGAACTTAAATCTGACAATGTTATCATTCAGTTAGCTGACAGATCCAATGCATACCCTAGAGGTTTGTTGGAGGATGTACTTGTACAGGTTAACCATCTTATCTTCCCAGCTGATTTTTATGTATTGGAAATGGAGGACTCCCCTGTAAGTTCCACTCCATTGCTTTTGGGACGTCCTTTCTTAAGGACAGCTAGGACGAAGATTGATGTGTATGAAGGCTCTCTTACAATGGAGTTCGATGGTGACATTATTGGCTTTAACATTTTTGAAGCCATGAGGTATCCCCTAGAGGTTAATGATTGTTTTTCTGCTGACATTTTGGATGAACTTGCGCAGAAAATGTTTGATGTTATGCATGAGGATACCCTAGTCACTACCCTTGAGAGTGGGGTAGGCTATACAAAGGAAGGCGTCACCATCCCAGAGGACAAGTTGAAAGACACTTGTGAGGAGAAAATCATTGAAAACGTCTCCTTCCTTGAGGCATCACCCTTCATAGGTAAGTCTGTTTCTCCCTTGTCCATTCAGTTATCCACTAACAAGACTTTACCTTCAGTGGTCCAGGCCCCAGAACTTGAGCTAAAACCTCTTCCAGACCATTTGAAGTATGTCTACTTAGGGGACAAGGAGACCTTACCAGTGATTGTGTCCTCTGCACTAACGACTCCACAAGAAGAGAAGTTGGTGGACATGTTGAAGCAACACAAGACCGCCATAGGATGGACATTGGCGGACATCAAGGGAATCAGCCCTACAACTTGCGTCCATAGGATACTTCTGGAGGAGGGGTCTAAACCTACTAGAGAGGCTCAACGTCGTCTCAACCCTCCAATGATGGAAGTAGTGAAGAAGGAGGTTATCAAACTCCTTGATTGTGGGGTGATCTACCCTATTTCAGACTCCAAGTGGGTCTCCCCAGTTCAGGTCGTGCCCAAGAAGTCTGGGATCACTGTGGTAAAGAATGCTGATAACGAACTGGTGCCCCAAAGGACAGTCACAGGCCACAGAGTGTGCATTGACTATAGGATGCTCAACGCAACTACAAGGAAAGACCACTTTCCTCTGCCATTCATTGATCAGATGCTTGAGCGCCTAGCTGGACATGACTACTATTGTTTTCTGGATGGATATTCTGGTTACAACCAGATTGCAATTGCAAATGAAGATCAAGAGAAGACAACCTTCACTTGCCCCTTTGGAACATTTGCCTATAGACGTATGCCCTTCGGACTTTGCAACGCTCCAGGTACGTTTCAGAGATGTATGGTAAGTATCTTTTCAGATTATATTGAGAAAATCATAGAGGTATTCATGGATGACTTTTCAGTTTTTGGAAAGAATTTTGATGATTGTCTTAATAATCTGGAAATAATTCTGAAACGATGCATGGAAACTAACCTTGTCTTAAACTGGGAAAAATGTCATTTTATGGTTAAGCAAGGAATAGTTCTAGGACATATTGTCTCTGCTAGGGGTATAGAGGTTGATAAAGCCAAGTTTGATATTGTGCGTCACTTACCCTCTCCCACTTCTGTGAGAGAGATTCGTTCTTTCCTTGGCCATGCAGGTTTTTATAGGAGGTTCATCAAGGACTTCTCTCAGATTTCGAGACCCTTATGTCAACTACTCCAGAAGGATGTGCCCTTCCACTTTGACAAGGAGTGTCAAGAAGCTTTTGACAAGCTTAAGGAGTTGTTGACATCTGCCCCCATCATGTTACCTCCAGACTGGTCCTTGCCCTTTGAGTTAATGTGTGATGCCTCTGACTACGCAGTTGGAGCCGTTTTGGGACAAAGGAAGGAAAAGCTGCCCTATGCCATCTACTACGCCTCAAGGACTCTCAATGATGCACAAATGAATTACTCCACCACAGAGAAAGAGCTCCTTGCAGTTGTCTTTGCCCTTGAGAAGTTTCGCTCTTACTTACTTGGTACCAAAGTTACTATCTTTACTGACCATGCAGCTTTGAAATACTTGATGACCAAGAAGGAGGCGAAACCAAGGCTTATCAGATGGATCCTACTCTTGCAAGAGTTTGATGTGGAAATCAAGGACAAGAAGGGTAGTGAAAACGTGGTAGCTGATCATTTGAGTCGTTTGGTGCACGCAGAAGACCGTCTCCCTCTGGTGGAGACGTTTCCAGATGAACAACTCTTTGGAATCCAGGTAAGTGAACCATGGTATGCAGACATTGTGAATTATATTGTGTCTAGAAAGATTCCTGATACCATGTCACGTGCTCATAGGGATAGGCTTAGGAAAACTGTTAAGCAATATGTTTGGGATGAACCTTATTTGTGGAAGTATTGCTCTGATCAATTGATTAGGAGATGTGTGCCTGAACATGAACATAATGCTATACTTTCTTTTTGCCACTCTAAAGCATGTGGGGGTCACTTTGGGTCTAAGAAGACTGCGTTTAAGGTGCTAGAGTCTGGGTTCTATTGGCCAACATTATTTAGGGATGCACATGCCTATTGTTTAACTTGTGATAAGTGCCAAAGAACAGGAAATCTAGGTCCTAGAGTTCAAATGCCATTGTCCAATATAATAACTGTTGAAATATTTGATGTCTGGGGTATAGATTTCATGGGACCTTTCCCTTCATCTTTTGGGTTTCTCTATATCTTACTTGCAGTGGACTATGTTTCCAAATGGGTGGAAGCAAAGGCCACTAGAACTAATGACTCTAAGGTTGTTGCAGATTTTATCAAGTCTAACATCTTTAGCAGGTTTGGAATGCCTAGAGTTCTCATTAGTGATGGAGGATCCCATTTTTGCAATCGGACGATTGAGGCTCTCTTGAAGAGATATGATGTCACACATAAGGTTTCTACACCTTATCACCCACAAACTAGTGGGCAGGCTGAGGTCTCTAACCGCCAGATCAAGGGGATATTGGAGAAGACTGTGAACCCTAACAGGAAGGACTGGTCCTTGCGTTTAGAGGATGCTTTGTGGGCCTACAGAACTGCATACAAAACTCCCATAGGTATGTCACCATATTGAATTGTCTATGGCAAACCATGCCATTTACCTGTGGAGTTGGAGCACAAAGCTTGGTGGGCTGTGAAGCAGTTCAACATGGATATGGATGCAGCTGGGCTTCATAGGAAATTGCAATTGCAAGAGTTAGAGGAGATTAGGAATGATGCCTTCGAAAGTGCTAAGATTTACAAGGACAAGACTAAGGCATTCCATGACAAAATGATTCGAAGGAAGACTTTTGTTGTGGGTCAAAAAGTTCTTCTTTTCCATTCTCGTCTCAAACTCTTCCCAGGTAAGCTTCGTTCTCGTTGGATTGGGCCTTTTGTTATCACTCATGTATTTTCTCATGGAGCTGTGCAGATAAAGAGTGAACAAACAGGTAATGAGTTCAAAGTGAATGGGCATCGCTTGAAGCCTTACTATGAGGCATTTGTGGAACATGAAGTGGAGGATGTACCCCTCCAAAACGTTCCCAACCCTGAGGATTAAATGGAGGTACAAGTCTAGGCTGAAAGACTATAAACATTAAGCGCTGCTTGGGAGGCAACCCAATTCAGAAGTAGCTGTGGAGGAGTCGTCAACGCAGATTTGTTTTATCTCTCCCTTTTACTTCTCCAATTTTTCTTTATTTTGGTAGTCATTTTCGTAAATTCCATCCCTATATGCTTACTTGTTTCATTGCATGCTTATTCTTGATTACATTGAGGACAATGAAATATTTAAGTGTGGGGGAAGGGATTTATACTTTTGTTTTGAGTCATATATATTGAAAAATACAAAAAAATTGAAAAATGTCAAAAATTTTAAAAAAATTTCGTTGCTTTTGCTTTTGTTTTGGAGTCTTAGGATGCCCTTTCAACTGTCTAGGATGATTCTATATCTCTGAAATCATGACTAAAAGAGGATCACAATATTGAGATGATTTTAAATGGTATTCTTTGGTTAATTGAGATATATGAAAAATGTATGCATGTGTAGTGGATATGGATTTCGAAACTTTGGTACAGAATATGAGCATGTTAGGATGAGTTTTGATTCATAAAAACCCATGTGAGATATTGAGCCCATGTCCCTTTTTCTTAGAGTGAAATGAAAATATATTCTTATTTTCTTGGCGATGTTTTGATGATCTCATTATTCTTTCATCTTGATTGACTACTTGCCATAGATTAAGTTTGATGGACTAGAGAATGCTAGAATTCGCTCTTGTGCTTGTTGAGACGTATATCAATACATGGCCCTGATTCTGGAAGGGATAGAGGCATCCTAGGAATTACCACCATTGCCATATAAACTTGTGTCCCCATTTGTACCCGTCGTGGGACTCCCTAGATAAGCCCCTTTGAGCCTACATTAAGCCTTTTCGTTCATCACCCTAAAATCCTTAACCATGAAGCTTAGTATAGTAACAACCCTACCCTTTGTTCTAAGAACTTAGTGGAGCTATCTTTTGAGACATACTACATGGGTTTGGTGCTAAGGATGGAAATTGAGAAGAGGTTAAAGTTCAAGTGTGGGGGTAGACTTGTCCATAAAGAAAAAATATGTGAAAGCCGTGAAAAATGAAAAGAAAAGAAAAAATGTACGGCTAGAAAAGAAAAGAAAGAAATATTTATGGATTTTAGTCCCCCATACTTAGTGATTTTGGAGTTTACTTTGAAATGAAGGCCTATTAAAGAAAAATTTGACCTTTGTCCATTCACTATAGTTCAAGGGAAGTTTACAATGAAGATTGGGCCCAACATGAAGACATTAGGCCCCTTTTATGTTACCTCTAGGGAAAGTGACGTTTTTGCAATGCCTTGGTGGATTTCTTGAGGTCTCTACATCTACATATGCTCTGCTAGGTTTTTAGGACACTTTGATAAATCCTTACCCTTCGTTTCTTTAAACCTTGAGCCTTGGCCCCATTACAACCTTTAAGAAGACCTTCTTGATCCTTAAGATGGGACAGCCCTTGATGTGGAGATGAGTTACAAGAGTTGAACCTATGGCTTGGGTCCATCTGTGCAAGTAGTTGATATCCTTCATGAGATCTTTAAAGAAAATTATACATGTGCTTTCGTTTCTTGAATTATGTGATATACTTGCTATCTTTCACATATACTTGAGTGTACAAGCTTTTAAGCATTGCCATGATCTGAGAGAAGAAAGAGTGGATATACCTTTGTGAGGATATGAATCATACTTGTCTGAAACATGCTTAACAGAACCATCACCATTGTTACAACCACGTCCTACTTGTGTATGTGTAAATTATGTGTTTAAATTAACTCTCGAATGCCTAACATTGAATTTTGGTTGAGTGCTAATCTTGGTGTTATGAAAGTAAGAGATTGCTGAGACAAATAGTTGAAGGGCAATAGAGTCATTGTTTTTGTAGAGTCTTTAATTTCTGTTGAGTCTTAGTGTGATTTTGCTAAGGGACTAGCAAAAGCTAAGTGTGGGGGATTTGATAGGAGCATTTTAATGCGACGTTTTACTCGCTTTTCCCTGCATTTTCTGCGTTATTTCCTTAATAAAACCCTGTTTAGGAAAGTTTCCATTCTTTGATTGGGAAAGTTCCTATTTGTAGAAAGTTTCTATTTTTGTAGTTTCTATTTATCATTTTTAGTAAGTTTCCATTTTCAGTAATTTCTATTTTTCATTTTTTAGAAAGTTTCCATTTTCAGTTTAGGAAAGTTGCCATTTTTCATTTTAGGAAAGTTTCTGTTTTTCTTACTAGTTTCTATTTTCAGGACCTCCGAGCTAGAAAGTGGAAATGAACTCACAAATGGAAAGAGGAGCTTGCGATCACCAAGGGGAGCAAAGATAAAGAACAATGAGCCACAGAAATGAGTAGAAATGAAGAAAAGAAGTTTTCCTGGTCCAACCAGGAAACCCTGCGAAAATGAGGAAAGCCCACCAATGAAGTTTCCAACGTTACTATGAAAAAGAAATGGAAAAATAAAGTGTTGTGACGTTGGAAGATGACATGGCATAGAAGTGACGCATGGAGGCCCAAAAACTCTCAAGACTTGTTGGATTTTCGGCTAATTGGATAAAAGCCCACCAAAGCCCATGGAACTAGGGTTTGTGACGCAAACCCTAGCACTAAAGTTGTTGTTGCCGTGAATTTGCAAGAGAGAAACAAGGAGGTGGCGTCCAAGAAAATCAGAAATTAAAAGGAGATTTTCTAGGGTTATTTTTATGGAAATAAATCAAGAGATAAACCCTAGAGACTCCTAGCCGTCCAAGCAAGAGAGAAACAAGGAATTGCCGTGCAAAATAAAAGAGAAACCCTAGAGGATTCGGCCAAGGGATAATGAAGAGAGAAACTAGGGTTTTGCCGTGTGGAAAATCAGAAATTCAAGAGAGATTTCGTGGAGATTTCTTAGGGAGCTTTTAAAGGAAAGAGAATATGTGTTGAACACAAAAGCTCTCAAAGGAGTCTAGGTTCGTCCCCCTTTATTCTCTAAATATATTGTTGCCGAAATTGGTGAAGGAAATCAGAAAATATCTCTATATATTTCGGCAAGATTATTTAGGGAATTAATTCTGGAATTTTGTGATTGGTTGCACCACCTCATAGGGCTTATGTGGCACGAAATCATTGGAGGAAATTATGTGGAGGAAGCAAGCTATTGCCGTGAGTTTCTCTAGGGTTTTACACGGCTTGAAGACCTAGAAGCCGTCCCCTATATATTCCTCTCTTCTCTCAACGTCAAGAGTTCCTAGTTCCACACTTTTACGTTCTACACTTGAGAAATAATTCAGAAAACTCTCTAGCTTAGCCGTGCTCCTCTCCATCCTCTAGGGCAACCACGAAGTGCAAGCAAGGCCAAGGAAGAAGAAGACAAGCCGTGCATACCATCCACCCTCCACCTTGAAGATTGCTTTCGAAATTCAAGAGACCACATCATCACTTCATCCATCTCATCTTCATCACGGTGTAATCCGATTCTCCTTGTACCTTTGCTTTGTAATTTTCGTTGGTTTGCCTTAGTTGACACTTATGTATGAACAAGTATTGATTTCTGAAATTTTATGATTAATTGTTAATTTTCAGATTCATATATTGTGATTTATGGTTGCTTTTGTGTAAGTGTTTGATTGAATTTGCATGATAGAAATCGTTTGTATGATAATCTTGAATGGTTCGAAACATTTAGGGTTTTTATGTGAATGTTGCTACGAATTTGAGAACATGAATCAACTTTTTGGTTTTGTGTTCTTGAATCAACAAGTAGTAAAGGTTTTGTACAAAAACCGAAATTTAATCAAAGGAGATTGCAATTAGGTGAACTTTTTCATACTAAGTTGCACATTTGAATTGATAGCCTTTCTAGATGCTTAATGCGTTGAACATGACATGATTGACTAGCTTTCTAGGGTTTGATTGCATGTTTGATAGAATTAATCTAGGTGCTTTCACTTAGGTTAATTAGCATTGAAAGTAAAATATGGGAAATTGTTTGCTTAGAACGTTTCACATGATCAATTCCTCTTGCATGACTATGATGAACAATGATGAACTTGAATTAACCTTGATTATAAATTCCGATTTGATCTTTGTTCGTGCATTTCATTTGCATTTTTATGTTTTTGCTTTTTAATTGTTTTCTTTACTTAGTTTAATTTCCGAAAATCAAAAACCAAAAATCCCCCTAATTTCGTAAATATGTATATATTTTGTTATATTTTTGTAAATATTATACTTTGTTTTAATTTTAATTGTTTAATTGTTTGATAATGACAGGTGTACCCTCAATCCCCGGAATAGAACGATCCCTATTTACTTTATACTACTAATGACATTTCAGGGTTAAATTGGTCGCTCAACAAAAGCGACATCAATTTTTGGCGCCGTTGCCGGGGATTGAAAAATCATTTGTCATATTGTGAATATGTGTTTTGTTTATGTTGTGACCGAAAAAAAAAAAATTTTTACTTGTTAATTATTTTGTAATTGTCGAAAATTAGTAGATTAATTACTTAGGTTGTTATTTATATTATTGAATACGAATTTTAATTGTAGGTTGTAAATTAAAGAAGGAATAGTTGAAGTCGTGTTTATTAATATTGGCCTAAACCCCTTATTGGTACCTAGTCCAGGTCCCTTAAGGTTGAGGGCGGCCTTTATTAACATTCATTGAACTGCCTTCACACTTAGGACCTTTTATATCCAAGTAAGTATAGCCTATGTGGGATTGTGTCTAGGAAGGGGACAGCGCTCATGACTGGTTCTTGGATTCATAAGTGCTTACAAATGGGCGTAAACCTCAATGAGGGAGTAGCCTATGCCAAAATGGATCCTACCTCTTGTGTTCGTCCTCCCCTACCTGGCCATTTCAGTAAGGTTGCCCAAAGGATGTAGGAGGGACTTTGTGTCTAGACGAATATACTTGGGCCGCACGTCCTCTTGATTTACCGCTTGGAATTGAATTTGAAATCAATGATATATATAACAAATGAAAATATTGTGATTCACTAAGGTATATTGGATTAAACATAGTCTTGAAAAGGGTAGCTGTTTCAGTCCCATTGCACATCGAGACTCCCTGTTCCCGTACCTAAGTGTTGAAAATAATTGTAAAGAAAAGAAAGAAAAACAATTATTTGTAAGTATTTTCGTACAAAGAAAAAAAAAATAAATAAAATAAAAATAAAAATAAAAAAATTAAAAAAAAATTAAAAAATTAAAAAATAAAAAAAAAATAATATAATGTGTGACGTTTGTTTGTTGTTTTGTTTGAAAGTTTTAGCAAATTGTGTCTATTCTTGTAAACAAAAGAAAAGAATTAATTGTAAATATTGTTAAGTCCTTAATTGTTATAAGTGTGTAAAATCGTATGAGTAGATAAGGGCCATTTTGTTAATATTGGCCTTAACCCTTCATTAAGGAACGTAAAAGTGTTAATATTGACCATCACCATCAAACTTGCATGATAGAAATCTTTTGTGTGAGTGTTTGATTAAATTTGCATGATAGAAATCTTTTGTATGATAATCTTGAATGGTTCGAAACATTTAGGGTTTTTATGTGAATGTTGCTACGAGTTTGAGAACATGAATCAACTTTTTGGTTTTGTGTTCTTGAATCAATAAGTAGTAAAGGTTTTGTACAAAAACCGAATTTAATCAAAGAAGATTGCAATTAGGTGAACTTTTTCATACTAAGTTGCACATTTGAGTTGATAGCCTTTCTAGGTGCTTAATGCGTTAAACATGACATGATTGACTAGCTTTCTAGGGCTTGAATGCATGTTTGATAGGATTAGTCTATGTGCTTTCACTTAGATTAATTTGCATTGAAAGTAAAATATGGGAAATTGTTTGCTTTTGAACGTTTCACATGATCAATTCCTCTTGCATGACTACGATGAACAATGATGAACTTGAATCAATTTTAATCATGAGTTTCGACTTTGATCTTTGTTCTCACATCCCATTTGTATTTTTTATGTTTTTGCATTTTAATTATTTTCTTAACTTAGTTTAATTTTCGAAAACCAAAATCAAAAACAAAATCCCCCCTATTTTCGTAAATAATGTTTATAATTGTAAATACCTTTGTGAATATTATACTTTGTTTTAATTTTAATTGTTTGTTTGTCCTACATTGACAGGTGTACCCTCAATCCCCGGAATAGAACGATCCCTATTTACTTTATACTACTAATGACATTTCAGGGTTAAATTGGTCGCTTCCCAAAAGCGACATCAATTTTTGGCGCCGTTGCCGGGGATTGAAAAATCACTTGTTAAATATGTGAATATTTGTTTTGTTTATATGTTGTGTTCGAAAAAAAATAATAATAATAAAAAAAATAAAAAAAAATTTTTTACTTGTTAATTGTTTGTAATTCTCTAATTTGTTAGTTAATTAGTTAATTAGTTAGTTAATTACTTAGGTTGTTATTTATATTATTGAATACGAATTTTTATTGTGAGTTGTAAATTAAAGAAGGAATAGGTGAAGTCGTGTTTATTAATATTGGCCTAAACCCCTTATTGGTACCTAGTCCAGGTCCCTTAAGGTTGAGGGCGGCCTTTATTAACATTCATTGAACTGTCTTCACACTTAGGACCTTTTTCATCCAAGTAAGTATAGCCTATGTGGGATGGTGTCTAGGAAGGGGACAACGCTCATGACAGGTTCTTGAATCCAGAAGTGCTTACAAATGGGCCTAAACCACAATGTGGGAGTAGCTCATGCCAAAATGGATTCTACCTCTCGTGGTCACCCTCCCCTACCTGGCCATTTCAGTAAGGTTGCCCAAAGGATGTAGGAGGGACTTGGTGTCTAGACGACTATACTTGGGCCGCACGTCCTCTTGATTTACCACTTGGAATTTAATTCGAAATCAATGATATATATAACAAACGAAAATGTTGTGATTCACTAAGGTATATTGGATCAAACATAGTCTTGAAAAGGGTAGCTGTTTCAGTCCCATTGCACATCGAGACTCCCTGTTCCCGTACCTAAGTGTTGAAAATAATGGTAAAGAAAAGGAAAGAATGTAAATATTTGTAAGTATTTTCATAAAAAAAAAATTAAATTAAAAAAATTAAAAAAAAAAAAAAAGAGTTGTGACGTTTTATTTGTTATTCTTATTTGAAAGTTTTTGTAAAATGTGTCTAATCTTGTAAACAAAGAAAAGAAAAGAATTAATTGTAAATATCGTTAAATTCTTGATTGTTATAAGTGTGTAAACATCGTATGAGTAGATAAGGGCCCTTTTGTTAATATTGGCCTTAACCCTTCATTAGTGCCTTTCTAAGGTCTTTTGAAGTTGAGGGCGGCTTTTATTTACATTTGGAGAACTGTCTAACACATGAGTTCTTTCCAAGTTGAGTAAGGGGCATATAGGTGGTGTCTTAGGTTGAGACCCTGGGTGATGGGTTCAAATTGGATCTCAGAGACACTATAGACTGTGCGTAAACCACAATGTGGGAGTAGCCAATAGGGGCCTAAACCTCAATGAGGGAGTAGCCTCCGTAGTGTCACCAAAATGAGTCCTCCCTCTCACTTACCTCTTAATCTGGCCATCTAGCCTTCTGAAACAAAGGAAAGCAACTTATGTCTAGGCGACTATCCCTAGATCGTATCTCACCAATAGTAGTGGTTTCTATTGGGCTCGACTTACAACTTGTATTCAACTGAGATATTAACTTTATTTTGTAAAGATAATAATACACTTGAACATAACCTCCTTATGTAAATTTTGTTGTTTTGTACATTTTATACTTGTATAAACTTCTTACGTAGTATATTTGTGAAATTGGTAGAAATCTTGTACTTTTTACTTTGTAATTTATACTTGTATAATTCGTGAATAGTGACTCGTGAATAGTGACGTTTATGTATAAATCACTAACTTGTAATTACCTCACTATACAAATTACTAACTTCTCTAATTCTTAATGATGTTCAGGATTTCTATGAATGACCGAGCCTTCTAGACCCTCTACAATAAAAGAAATTGAAGCAAGGCTCGCTCGTTTGAAGAATCCTTCACTTCTTGAGTACACAAGCCCCTCCCCTTCGACATACAAGGAATACGCAGTTAACGATCAAGGGAGGAGGCTGTTTCCTTCTGAGGGGTCCGTATCACCTTCGATTTCGCCTAACTTACCATCACCACTAATCACCTCACCTCTTTCACCTTCACCACCGCTTTCACCACCACCTGAAGAAGTCCAAGAAGAGAGAATGGCATCTATTAGGGAACTCTCTACAGCAGCTGTCCAAGGAGGACCCCCTACATGCATAGTATACCCTGCCCCTGCAGCAGGAAGACAGGCAGAGTTTGAGCTTAAAAGTGGATTGTTGCACAAGCTCCCTATTTCCCATGGACTTAATATGGAAGATGCTAACAAGCATATACGAGAATTTCAGTCTGTGTGTGCAAACATGCAACCACAAGGAGCTGATGAAAACATTCTGAAGATGAAGGCATTTCCATTCTCCTTAGCTGACAGAGCCAAAGATTGGCTATATGAGATTCCTGCTGGACGTATTACTTCATGGGAAACAATGAGGAAGGCCTTCTTGGAGAAATACTTCCCAGCTTCAAAGGTCATCACACTTAGGAAGAAGCTTAGTGGAATAGAGCAAGCCCATGATGAGTCCTATGCCGCCTACTATGAGAGGTTCAACTCCCTACTTGCACAATGTCCTCAACATCAGATGAAGGATGAGACCTTACTTACATGCTTTTACGAAGGACTCTTACCCTTGGAAAGGCAAATGTTGGATGCTGCAGCTGGTGGAGCTTTTGTGGATAAGTCACCTGCGGTTGGGAAGGAACTTATAGCTAATCGTGCCCTAAACTCTCAACAATATGAGGGGGTAGGACACTCTACTCGTAGGGTGCATGAGATGAGCAAGAATACTGCTATTGAAGACCAACTGAATAAGCTTACCCTCCTCATGAACCAAGTGGTAAGTTCCAAGGGACCAAGCGCAACAATAGCTTGTGGGGTATGCTCTATGCAAGGGCATGTTACAGATCAGTGCCCTCAACTCAATGAGAATGGGGGATGGGAATCTGCAAATGCTATTGGAGGGTATCAAGGAGGATATCAAGGAGGACCTCAACGTCCTAGACATGACCCTTACTCCAATACTTACAACCCAGGATGGAGGGACCATCCCAACTTCAAGTGGACCAACAATGAGAACGTTCAGAATCCTCTTGGTGGGAACTTCCAACGTCCACAAGGGCCTTCATTCCAAGGGTCATCTTTTCAAAGGCCTTACATGCCTCCTCCTCAACAGAACTCAGGACCTTCAATGTCTCACTATGACAAAACGTTGGAAGCCTTGACTAGCTCTACTCAAGCCTTGACAAACTCTACACAGGCTTTGATTCAAGGACAACAGACCCACACCAAGGACATTGCAGAGCTCAAGAAGCAAATGGGTCAAGTTGTGGATTTCATGAGCAAGATCCACGAAACTGGCAAGCTCCCTAGTAATACAATACCTAACCCTAATGTGGAGAATGCATCAGTTGTGACTACAAGGAGTGGAAGACCATTTGTGGATCAACCGAAGAAGGCTCAAGTGAGCATAGAGATTGAGGAAGACCAAGAACCCACCAAGTTGGGTTTTGAGAAGGACCCTGCAACGTCCAAGGAAGAGACAAGGGCGTCCTCACCATTAAAGGCAAAATCGGAAGTATCAGGTAGTAATTCTAACTTAACAAATTCGGTTATTGCTAACCCTTCTACTTCTTGCATGCCCTTCCCACGCAGGTTTGCCCAATCTAAGAAGGATCAAAGTGACCAAGCCATCTTGGAAACTTTCAAGAAGGTGCAAGTGAACCTACCCCTCCTAGAGGCCATCAAGCAAGTCCCTAAGTATGCCAAGTTCCTCAAAGAGCTTTGCACTACTAGGAGAGTAAACCGTGAAAAGGAGGTGGTAAAGGTAAGTGAGAATGTCTCTGCCCTGATTCAGAGGAAGATTCCTCCAAAGTGTAAGGATCCTGGAAGCTTTACTATTCCGTGTACTATTGGTAACTCTAGATTTAAGAATGCTATGCTAGACCTAGGTGCATCTGTTAATGTTATGCCCTATTCTGTTTATGAAACCCTAGGTCTAGGGGAACTTAAGTCTGACAATGTTATCATTCAATTAGCTGATAGATCCAATGCGTACCCTAGAGGTTTGTTGGAGGATGTGCTTGTACAAGTTAACCATCTTATCTTTCCAGCAGATTTTTATGTTTTAGAAATGGAGGACTCCCCTGTGAGTTCCACTCCATTACTTTTGGGACGTCCTTTCTTAAGGACAGCTAGGACGAAGATTGATGTGTATGAAGGTTCTCTTACAATGGAGTTCGATGGTGACATTATTGGCTTTAACATTTTTGAAGCCATGAGGTATCCCCTAGAGGTTCATGATTGTTTTTCTACTGATATTTTGGATGAACTTGCGCAGAAAATGTTTGACATTATGCATGAGGATACCTTAGTCACTACCCTTGAGAGTGGGGTAGGCTATACAAAGGAAGGAATCACCATTCCAGAGGACAAGTTGAAAGACACTTGTGAGGAGAAAATCATTGAAAACGTCTCCTTCCTTGAGGCATCTTCCTATCTAGGTAAGTCTGCTTCTCCCTTGTCCATTCAGTTATCCACTAACAAGACTTTACCTTCAGTGGTCCAGGCCCCAGAACTTGAGCTAAAACCTCTTCCAGACCATTTGAAGTATGTCTACTTAGGGGACAAGGAGACCTTACCAGTGATTGTGTCCTCTGCACTGACGACTCCACAAGAAGAGAAGTTGGTGGAAATGTTGAAGCAACACAAGACCGCCATAGGATGGACATTGGCGGACATCAAGGGAATCAGCCCTACAACTTGCGTCCATAGGATACTTCTGGAGGAGGGGTCTAAACCCACTAGAGAGGCTCAACGTCGTCTCAACCCTCCAATGATGGAAGTGGTGAAGAAGGAGGTTATCAAACTCCTTGATTGTGGGGTAATCTACCCCATTTCAGACTCCAAGTGGGTCTCCCCAGTTCAGGTCGTGCCCAAGAAATCTGGGATCACTGTGGTGAAGAATGCTGATAACGAACTGGTGCCTCAAAGGACAGTCACAGGCCACAGAGTTTGCATTGACTATAGGAGGCTCAACGCAACTACAAGGAAAGACCACTTTCCTCTGCCATTCATTGATCAGATGCTTGAGCGCCTAGCTGGACATGACTACTACTGCTTCTTGGATGGATACTCTGGTTACAACCAGATTGCAATTGCAAATGAAGATCAAGAGAAGACAACCTTCACTTGCCCCTTTGGAATGTTTGCTTATAGACGTATGCCCTTCGGACTTTGCAACGCTCCAGGTACCTTTCAGAGGTGTATGGTAAGTATCTTTTCAGATTATATTGAGAAAATCATAGAGGTATTCATGGATGACTTTTCAGTTTTTGGAAAGAATTTTGATGATTGTCTTAATAATCTGGAGATAATTTTGAAACGTTGCATGGAAACTAACCTTGTACTTAATTGGGAAAAATGCCATTTTATGGTTCAACAAGGGATAGTTCTAGGACATATTATCTCTGCTAGGGGTATAGAGGTTGATAAGGCCAAGGTGGATATTGTGCGTCACTTACCCTCTCCCACTTCTGTGAGAGAGATTCGTTCTTTCCTTGGCCATGCAGGTTTTTACAGGAGGTTCATCAAGGACTTCTCTAAGATTTCGAGACCCTTATGTCAACTACTCCAGAAGGATGTGCCCTTTCACTTTGACAAGGAGTGTCAAGAAGCTTTTGACAAGCTTAAGGAGTTGTTGACATCTGCCCCCATCATGTTACCTCCAGACTGGTCCTTGCCCTTTGAGTTGATGTGTGATGCCTCTGACTATGCAGTTGGAGCTGTTTTGGGGCAAAGGAAGGACAAGCTACCCTATGCCATCTACTACGCCTCAAGGACTCTCAATGATGCACAAATGAACTATTCAACCACAGAGAAAGAGCTCCTGCAGTTGTCTTTGCCCTTGAGAAGTTTCGCTCTTACTTACTTGGTACCAAAGTTACTATCTTTACTGACCATGCAGCCTTGAAATACTTGATGACCAAGAAGGAGGCGAAACCAAGGCTCATCAGATGGATCCTACTCTTACAAGAATTTGACGTGGAAATCAAGGACAAAAAGGGTAGTGAAAACGTGGTAGCTGACCACTTGAGTCGCTTGGTGCATGCAGAAAATCATCTCCCTCTGGTGGAGACATTTCCAGATGAGCAACTCTTTGGACTTCAGGTAAGTGAACCATGGTATGCAGATATTGTGAACTATATTGTGTCTAGAAAGATTCCTGATACCATGTCCCGTGCTCATAAGGATAGGCTTAAGAAAACTATTAAGCAATATGTTTGGGATGAACCTTATCTATGGAAATATTGCTCTGATCAACTGATTAGGAGATGTGTGCCTGAACATGAACATAATGCCATACTTTCTTTTTGCCATTCTAAAGCATGTGGGGGACACTTTGGGTCTAAGAAGACTGCGTTTAAGGTACTAGAGTCTGGGTTCTATTGGCCAACATTGTTTAGGGATGCACATGCCTATTGTTTAACTTGTGATAAGTGCCAAAGAACAGGAAACTTAGGTCCTAGAGATCAAATGCCCTTGACTAATATCATAACTGTTGAAATCTTTGATGTCTAGGGTATAGATTTCATGGGACCTTTCCCATCATCTTGTGGGTTTTTCTATATCTTACTTGCAGTGGACTATGTTTCCAAATGGGTGGAAGCAAAGGCCACTGGGACTAATGACTCTAAGGTTGTTGCAGATTTTATCAAGTCTAACATCTTTAGCAGGTTTGGAATGCCTAGAGTTCTCATTAGTGATGGTGGATCCCATTTTTGCAATCGGACGATTGAGGCTCTTTTGAAGAGATATGATGTGACACATAAGGTTTCTACACCTTATCACCCCCAAACTAGTGGGCAGGCTGAGGTCTCTAATCGTCAGATCAAGGGGATATTGGAGAAGACTGTGAACCCCAACAGGAAGGACTGGTCCTTGCGTCTAGAGGATGCTCTGTGGGCTTACAGAACTGCATACAAAACTCCAATAGGTATGTCCCCATATCGAATAGTCTATGGCAAACCTTGCCATTTACCTGTGGAGTTGGAGCATAGAGCTTGGTGGGCTGTGAAGCAGTTCAACATGGATATTGATGCAGCTGGGCTTCATAGGAAGTTGCAATTGCAAGAGTTAGAGGAGATAAGGAATGATGCCTTCGAGAGTGCTAAGATTTACAAGGACAAGACTAAGGCATTCCATGATAAAATGATTCGAAGGAAGACTTTTGTTGTGGGACAAAAAGTTCTTCTCTTCCATTCTCGTCTCAAACTCTTCCCAGGTAAACTTCGTTCTCGTTGGATTGGGCCTTTTGTTATCACTCATGTGTTTCCTCATGGAGCTGTGCAGATAAAGAGTGAACAAACAGGCAACGAGTTCAAAGTGAATGGCCATCGCTTGAAGCCTTACTATGAGGCCTTTGTGGAACATGAAGTGGAGGTTGTACCCCTCCAAAACGTTCCAAACCCTGAGGATTAAATGGAGGTACAAGTCTAGGCTGAAAGACTATAAACATTAAGCGCTGCTTGGGAGGCAACCCAATTCTGAAGTAGCTGTGGAGGAGTCGTCAACGCAGATTTGCTTTCTCTTTCCCTTTTACTTCTCACATTCTTCTTTGTTTTATAGTTATTTTCGTAAATTTCATCCCTATATGCTTAAGTGTTTCATTGCATGCTTTTAATTGATTACATTGAGGACAATGCAATATTTAAGTGTGGGGGAAGGGATTTATATTTTTAGTCTTTTATCTTGAGTCATATATTGAAAAAAAAAAAAAAAAAAAAATGTCAAAAATTTAAAAATTTTCGTTGCTTTTATTTTTGTTTTTGAGTCTTAGGATGCCCTTTCAACTGTCTAGGATGATTCTATATCTCTGAAATCATGACTAAAAGAGGATCACAAAATTGAGATGACTTTAAAATGGTATTCTTTGGTTAATTGAGATATATGAAAAATATGTGCCTTGTAGTGGATATGGATTTCGAAACTTTGGTACAGAATATGAGCATGTTAAGATAAGTTTTGATTCATAAAGCCCATGTGAGATAATTTAGCCATGTCCCTTTTTCTTGGAGTGATAAATGAAAAATACATTCTTAATTTCTTGGCGATATTTTGATGATCTCATTATTCTTTCATTTGATTGACTGCTTGCCATAGATTAAGTTTGATGGACTAGAGAATGCTAGAATTCGCTCTTGTGCTTGTTGAGTCGTATATCAATACATGGCCCTGATTCTGGAAGGGATAGAGGCACCCTAGGAATTACCACCATTGCCAAATAAACTTGTGTCCCCATTTGTGCCCGTCGTGGGACTCCCCTAGATAAGCCCCTTTGAGCCTACAGTAAGCCTTTTCGTTCATCACCCTAAAAATCCTTAACCATGAAGCTTAGTATAGTTACAACCCTACCCTTTGTTCTAAGAACTTAGTGGAGCTATCTTTTGAGCCATACTACGTGGGTTTGGTGCTAAGGATGAAAATTGAGAAGAGGTGAAAGTTCAAGTGTGGGGGTAGACTTGTCCATAAAGAAAAAAATATGTGAAAGCCGTGAAAAATGAAAAGAAAAGAAAAAAATGTACGGCTAGAAAAGAAAAGAAAGAAATATTTATGGATTTTAGTCCCCCATACTTAGTGATTTTGGAGTTTACTTTGAAACGAAAGCCCACTAAAGAAAAATTTGGCCTTTGTCCTTTCACTATATTTCAGGGGAAGTTTACAATGAAGGTTGGGCCCAACACGAAGACATTAGGCCCCTTTTATGTTACCTCTAGGGAAAGTGACGTTTTTGCAATGCATTGGTGGATTTCTTGTGGTCTCTACATTTACATGTGCTCTGCTAGGTTTTTAGGACACTTTGATAAATCCTTACCCTTCATTTCTTAAAACCTTGAGCCTTGGCCCCATTACAACCTTTAAGAAGACCTTCTTGATCCTTAAGATGGGACAGCCCTTGATGTGGAGATGAGTTACAAGAGTTGAACCTATGGCTTGGGTCCATCTGTGCAAGTAGTTGGTATCCTTCATGAGATCTTTAAAGAAAATTATACATGTGCTTTTGTTTCTTGAATTATGTGATATACTTGTTATCTTTCACATATACTTGAGTGTATAAGCTTTTAAGCATTGCCATGATCTGAGAGAAGAAAGAGTGGATATAACTTGTGAGGATTTGAATCATACTTGTTTGAAGCATGCTTAACAGAAACCATCACCATTGTTCCAACCAAGTCCTACTTGTGTATATGTAACTTATGTGTTTTAATTAACTCTCGAATGCCTAAACATTTATTCTTGGTGAAGTGCTAATCTTGGTGTTGTGAAAGTAAGAGATTGCTGAGACAAAAAGTTGAAGGGCTATAGAGTTTGTTTTTGTAGAGTCTTTTACTTTTCGTTGAGTCTTAGTGTGATTTTGCTAAGGGACTAGCAAAAGCTAAGTGTGGGGGAATTTGATAGGAGCATTTTAATGCGACGTTTTAACTGCATTTCCCTACATTTTCTGCGTTATTTCCTTAATAAAACCCTGTTTAGGAAAGTTTCCATTCTTTGATTGGGAAAGTTCTTAATTATAGAAAGTTTCTATTTTTGTAGTTTCTATTTATCATTTTTAGTAAGTTTCCATTTTCGGTAGTTTCTATTTTTCATTTTTTAGAAAGTTTCCCATTTTCAGTTTAGGAAAGTTACCATTTTTCATTTTAGGAAAGTTTCTATTTTTCTTATTAGTTTCTATTTTCAGGACCTCCGAGCTAAAAAGTGGAAATGAACTCACAAATGGAAAGAGGAGCTTGCGAAAGTCAAGGGGAGCAAAAATGAAGAACAATGAGCCACAGAAATGAGCAGAAATGAAGAAAATAAGTTTTCCTGGTCCAACCAGGAAACCCTGCGAAAAGGAGGAAAGCTTACCTATGAAGTTTCCAACGTTATCATGAAAAAGAAATGGAAAAATGAAGTGTTATGACGTTGGAAGGTGACAAGGCTTGAAGTTGAAGCAACAAGGCCCAAGAACTCTCAAGACTCATTGGATTTTCGGCAAATTGGATCAAAGGCCCATGAAGCCCATGCAATTAGGGTTTGTGACGCAATGAAGAAACCCTAGAGATGTTTGCCGTCCAAAATGAAGAGAGAAACAAGGAAAATGACGTGGAAAATCAGAAATTAGAAGGAGATTTTCTAGGGAGATTTTCTAGGGCTATTTTTATGGAAATAAATCAAGAGACAAACCCTAGAAGACTCCTAGCCGTCCAAGTCAAGAGAAAAAGGAGGGATTGCCGTGCAAACCCTAGAGAATTCGGCCAAAAGATAATGAAGAGAGAAATTAGGGTTTTGCCGTGAGGAAAAAATCAGAAAATAAAAGAGATTTCGTGGAGATTTCTTAGGGAGCTTTTAAAGGAAAGAGAATATGTGTTGAACACAAAAAGCTCTAAAAGGAGTCTAGATTCATCCCCCTTTAATCTCTAAACATATTGTTGCCGAAATTGGTGTAGAAAATCAGAAATTATATATATATTTCGGCAAGAATTGTTTAGGGAATTAATATTGGAAATTTGTGATTGGTTGCACCACCTCATAGGGCTTATGTGGCAAGAATTCATTGGAGGAAATTATGTGGAGGAAGCAAGCACATGCCGTGAGTTTCTCTAGGGTTTTGGACGGCTTGGACACCTAGGGGCCGTCCCCTATATATTCTCACACATTCTCAACGTCAAGGAGGTTCCCACTTTTGCGTTTACACTTTGATAAAAAATCAGAAAACTCTCTCTAGCCTAGCCGTGTTCTTCTCCATCCTCTAGGGCAACCACGAAGTTCAAGCAAGGCCAAGGAAGAAGAGGTCAAGCTGTGCACATCATCCATCACCATCCTTGAAGATTGCTTTCGAAATTCAAGAGACCATTCATCACTTCATTCATCTCATCTTCATCACGGTGTAATCCGATTCTCCTTGTAACTTTGTTTTGTATTTTCGTTGGTTTTGCCCTAGTTGACACACATGTTTGAACAAGTGTTGATTTCTGAAATTTTATGATTAATTGTTAATTTTCAGATTCATATATTGTGCTTTATGGTTGCTTTTGTGTGAGTGTTTGATTAAATTTGCATGATAGAAATCTTTTGTATGATAATCTTGAATGGTTCGAAACATTTAGGGTTTTTATGTGAATGTTGCTACGAGTTTGAGAACATGAATCAACTTTTTGGTTTTGTGTTCTTGAATCAATAAGTAGTAAAGGTTTTGTACAAAAACCGAATTTAATCAAAGAAGATTGCAATTAGGTGAACTTTTTCATACTAAGTTGCACATTTGAGTTGATAGCCTTTCTAGGTGCTTAATGCGTTAAACATGACATGATTGACTAGCTTTCTAGGGCTTGAATGCATGTTTGATAGGATTAGTCTATGTGCTTTCACTTAGATTAATTTGCATTGAAAGTAAAATATGGGAAATTGTTTGCTATTGAACGTTTCACATGATCAATTCCTCTTGCATGACTACGATGAACAATGATGAACTTGAATCAATTTTAATCATGAGTTTCGACTTTGATCTTTGTTCTCACATCCCATTTGTATTTTTTATGTTTTTGCATTTTAATTATTTTCTTAACTTAGTTTAATTTTCGAAAACCAAAATCAAAAACAAAATCCCCCCTATTTTCGTAAATAATGTTTATAATTGTAAATACCTTTGTGAATATTATACTTTGTTTTAATTTTAATTGTTTGTTTGTCCTACATTGACAGGTGTACCCTCAATCCCCGGAATAGAACGATCCCTATTTACTTTATACTACTAATGACATTTCAGGGTTAAATTGGTCGCTTCCCAAAAGCGACATCACGTACACATCAATCTTCGTCCTAGCTGTCCTTAAGAAAGGACGTCCCAAAAGCAATGGAGTTGAACTTACAGGGGAGTCCTCCATTTCCAACACATAGAAATCAGCTGGGAAGATAAGATGGTTAACCTGTACAAGCACATCCTCCAACAAACCTCTAGGGTATGCATTGGATCTGTCAGCTAACTGAATGATAACATTGTCAGATTTAAGTTCCCCTAGACCTAGGGTTTCATAAACAGAGTAGGGCATAACATTAACAGATGCACCTAGGTCTAGCATGGCATTCTTAAATCTAGAGTTACCAATAGTACAAGGAATAGTAAAGCTTCCAGGATCCTTACACTTTGGAGGAATCTTCCTCTGAATCAAGGCAGAGACGTTCTCACTTACCTTTACCACCTCCTTTTCACGGTTTACCCTCCTAGTAGTGCAAAGCTCTTTGAGGAACTTGGCATACTTAGGGACTTGCTTGATGGCCTCTAGGAGGGGTAAGTTTACTTGCACCTTCTTGAAAGTTTCCAAGATAGCTTGGTCACTTTCATCTTTCTTAGATTGGGCGAACCTGCGTTGGAAGGGCATGCAAGAAGAAGAAGGGTTAGCAATAACCGAATTTGATAAGTTAGAAATGCTACCTGATACTTCCGGTTTTGCCTTTGATGGTGAGGATGCCTTGGTCTCTTCCTTGGACGTTGCAGGGTCCTTCTCAAGACCCAACTTGGTGGGTTCTTGGTCTTCCTCAATCTCTATGCTCACTTGAGCCTTCTTGGGTTGCTTCGGTTGATCCACAAATGGTCTTCCACTCCTTGTAGTCACAACTGATGCATTCTCCACATTAGGGTTAGGTATTGTATTACTAGGGAGCTTGCCAGTTTCGTGGATCTTGCTCATGAAATCCACAACTTGACCCATTTGCTTCTTGAGCTCTGCAATGTCCTTGGTGTGGGTTTGTTGTCCTTGAATCAAAGCCTGTGTAGAGTTTGTCAAGGCTTGGGTAGAACTAGTCAAGGCTTCCAACGTTTTGTCATAGTGAGACATTGAAGGTCCTGAGTTCTGTTGAGGAGGAGGCATGTAAGGCCTTTGAAAAGATGATCCTTGGAATGAAGGCCCTTGTGGACGTTGGAAATTCCCTCCAAGAGGATTCTGAACGTTATCATTGTTGGTCCACTTGAAGTTGGGATGGTCCCTCCATCCTGGGTTGTAAGTATTGGAGTAAGGGTCATGTCTAGGACGTTGAGGTCCTCCTTGATATCCTCCAATAGCATTTGCAGATTCCCATCCTCCATTTTCATGAAGTTGGGGGCACTGATCTGTAACATGCCCTTGCATAGAGCATACCCCACAAGCTATTGTTGCACTTGGTCCCTTGGAACTTACCACTTGGTTCATGAGGAGGGTAAGCTTATTCAGTTGGTCTTCAATGGCAGTATTCTTGCTCATCTCATGCACCCTACGAGTAGAGTGTCCTACCCCTCATATTGTTGAGAGTTTAGGGCACGATTAGCTATAAGTTCCTTCCCAACCGCAGGTGACTTATCCACAAAAGCTCCTCCAGCTGCAGCATCAAGCATTTGCCTTTCCAAGGGTAAGAGCCCTTCGTAAAAACATGTAAGTAGGGTCTCATCCTTCATCTGATGTTGAGGACACTGTGCAAGTAGGGAGTTGAACCTCTCATAGTACGCAGCATATGACTCATCATGGGCTTGCTCTATTCCACTAAGCTTCTTCCTAAGTGTGATGACCTTTGAAGTTGGGAAGTATTTCTCCAAGAAGGCCTTTCTCATTGTTTCCCATGATGTGATACGTCCTGCAGGAAGTTCATATAGCCAATCCTTGGCTCTATCAGCTAGAGAGAATGGAAATGCTCTCATCTTAAGAAGGTTTTCATCCGCCCCTTGTGGTTGCATGTTTGCACAAACAGATTGGAATTCTCGTACGTGCTTGTTAGCATCCTCCATATTGAGGCCATGGAAGATAGGGAGCTTGTGCAACAATCCACTCTTAAGCTCTAACTCTGCCTGTCTTCCAGCTGCAGGGGCAGGGTATACTATGCCTGTAGGGGGTCCTCCTTCAACAGTTGCGGTGGAGAGTTCCCTAATAGATGCCATTCTCTCTTCTTTGACTTCTTCAGGTGGTGGTGAGTTGGACGAAACCACAGGTGAAGGTGAACGTGAAGGCGGAGATGGACTTGGTGTAGGTGATGTAGACTCCTCAGAACAGTAGGTCCTCTTCCCTTGCTCGTTAAATGTGTACTCTTTGTATGTTGAAGGAGAAGGGCTTGTGAACTCAAGGAGTGAAGGACCCTTCAAACGAGCGAGCCTTGCTTCAATTTCCTTTATTGTAGATGGTCTAAAAGGCTCGGTCATTCATAGGATTCCTGAACATTATCAGAATTCAAAGAAGTTAGCAAAGTATAAAGTAAACTAATTACAAATTAGCGATTTATACATCAACGTTACTATTCACGAGTCACTATTCACGACTCTACTATTTATGATTTATACAAGTATAAAATAGAGTATAAATTAAAAACTATCCACAATCTTTTCACAAATAAACCACGTAAGAAGTTTATACAAGTATAAAATGTACAAAACAACACAATTTACAAGTGGAGGTTATGTTCAAGTATCTTATAATCTTTACAAAATAAAGTTAATATTTTAATTGATTACAAGTTGTAAGTCGAGCCCAATAGAAACCACTACTATTGGTGAGATACGATCTAGGGATAGTCGCCTAGACATAAGTCACTTTCCTTTGTTTCAGAAGGCTAGATGGCCAGATTAAGAGGTAAGTGAGAGGGAGGACTCATTTTGGTGACACTACGGAGGCTACTCCCTCATTGAGGTTTAGGCCCCTATCGGCTACTCCCACATTGTGGTTTACGCACAGTCTATAGTGTCTCTGAGATCCAATTTGAACCCATCACCCAGGGTCTCAACCTAAGACACCACCTATATGCCCCTTACTCAGCTTGAAAAGAACTCATGTGTTAGACAGTTCTCCAAATGTTAATAAAAGCCGCCCACAACCTCATAAGACCTTAGAAAGGTACTAATGAAGGGTTAAGGCCAATATTAACAAAAAGGGCCCTTATCTACTCATACGATTTTACACACTTATAACAATCAAGAATTTAACAATATTCACAATTAATTCTTTAAATTTCTTTTGTTTAACAAAATTTGACACATTGTAAACACAACTTTTACACAACAAAACGTCACACTTTGTACACTTCTTTTTTTCTTCTTCTTTTTTTTTTTTTTTTTTTTTTTTTTACGAAAGTACTTACAAATATTTGTTTTTCTTCCTTTTCTTTACAATTATTTTCAACACTTAGGTACGGGAACAGGGAGTCTCGATGTGCAATGGGACTGAAACAGCTACCCTTTTCAAGACTATGTTTAATCCAATATACCTTAGTGAATCATAATATTTTCATTTGTTATATATACCATTGATTTCAAATTCAATTCCAAGCGGTAAATCAAGAGGACGTGCGGCCCAAGTATAGTCGTCAAGACACTAAGTCCCTCCTACATCCTTTGGGCAACCTTACTGAAATGGCCAGGTAGGGGAGGACGAACACAAGAGGTAGGATCCATTTTGGCATAGGCTACTCCCTCATTGAGGTTTACGCCCATTTGTAAGTGTGAAGACAAATGGCTATACTTACTTGGATATAAAAGGTCCTAAGTGTGAAGACAGTTCAATGAATGTTAATAAAGGCCGCCCTCAACCTTAAGGGACCTGAACTAGGTACCAATAAGGGGTTTAGGCCAATATTAATATACACGACTTCACCTATTCCTTCTTTAATTTACAACTTACAATTAAAATTCGTATTCAATAATATAAATAACAACCTAAGTAATTAATCTGCTAATTTTCGACAATTACAAAATAATTAACAAGTAATTTTTTTTTTTTTCGGTCACAATATACAAAACAAATATTCACATATTTAACAAGTGATTTTTCAATCCCCGGCAACGGCGCCAAAAATTGGTGCGCTCGAAAGCAAGCGCATAATTTAACCCTGAAATGTCATTAGTAGTATAAAGTAAATAGGGATCGTTCTATTCCGGAGATTGAGGGTACACCTGTCAATGTAGGACAAACAAACAATTAAAATTAAACAAAGTACAATAATCACAAAGGTAATTACAATTATAAACATTATTTACGAAAATAGGGGGGTTTTGTTTTTGGTTTTCTTTTCGAAAGTAAAAACTAAGTTAACAAAATAATTAAAATGCAAAAACATAAAAATACGAATGGAATGAGAGAACGAAGATCAAACTGAAATATATGATTAAAAATCGAATCAATTTCTAACATTGTTCATCATAGTCATGCAAGAGGAGTTGATCATGTGAAACGTTAAAAGCAAACAATTTCCCATTTTTTTACTTTCAATGCTAATTAATCTAAGTGAAAGCACAAAGACTAATCCTATCAAACATGCATGCAAGCCCTAGAAAGCTAGTCAAACACAACATGTTCAACGCAATAAGCACCTAGAAAGGCTATCAACTCAAGTGTGCAACTTAGTATGAAAAAGTCCACCTAATTGCAATTCCCTTTGATTAGATTCGGTTTTTGCACAAAACCTTTACTACTTATTGATTCAAGAACACAAAACCAAAAAGTTGATTCATGTTCTCAAATTCGTAGCACCAATCACATAAAAATCCTAAAAGTTTCGAACCATTCAAGATTGATATACAAAAGATTTCTATCATGCAAATCTAATCACACAAAAGCAACCATAAATCGCAATATATGAATCTGAAAATTAACAATTAATCATAAAATTTCAGAAACCAACAATTGTTCAAACATATGCGTCAACTAGGGCAAAACCAACGAATATACAAAGCAAAGGTTACAAGGTAAATCGGATTACACCGTGGATGAAGATGAGATGGATGAATTGATGATGTGGTCTCTTGAATTTCGAAAGCAATCTTCAAGGATGGTGATGGATGGTGTTCACGGCTTGTCTTCTTCTTCCTTGGCCTTGCTTGCACTTCGTGGTTGCCCTAGAGGATGGAGATGAGCACGGCTAGGCTAGAGAGAGTTTCTGATTTTTTTTCTAAAGTGTAAACGTCAAAGGAGAGGAACCCTTGACGTTGAGAATGTGTGAGAATATATAGGGGACGACCCCTAGGTGTCCAAGCCGTCCAAAACCCTAGAGAAGTTCACGGCATGTGCTTGCTTCCTCCACATAATTTCCTCCAATGAATTCTTGCCACATAAGCCCTATGAGGTGGTGCAACCAATCACAAAATTCCAATATTAATTCCCTAAATAATTCTTGCCGAAATATAGAGATAATTTCTGATTTTTGTCATTTAATTTCGGCAAAAACTCTTTAGGGAATGAAGGAATGTATCTAGACTTCTTTTGAGCTTTTCTTGGTCTCCACCTTTTTCTCTTTCCTTAAAACTCTCTAGGATATCTCTTTGCCGTCAAAAACCCTAAGGTTTTCACGTTCTCCCTTGTATTTCTCTTCATTCCTCACGGCAATTCATCTAGGGTTTCTCCAAGTAGATTTTCTTTCCTTAAAAATAGCCCTAGAAAATCTCCCTAGAAAATCTCCTTTTAATTTCTGATTTTTGGACGCCACTTTCCTTGTTTTTCTCTTGCTTTGAACGGCAACACTCCCCTAGGGTTTATTCATGCGTCATAAACCCTAAATGTATGGGCTTCATGGGCCTTTGATCCAATTTGCCGAAAATCCAATGAGTCTTGAGAGTTCTTGGGCCTTGTTGCTTCAACTTCAAGCCTTGTCACCTTCCAACGTCATAACACTTCATTTTTCCATTTCTTTTTCATGATAACGTTGGAAACTTCATAGGTAAGCTTTCCTCCTTTTCGCAGGGTTTCCTGGTTGGACCAGGAAAACTTCTTTTCTTCATTTCTGCTCATTTCTGTGGCTCATTGTTCTTCATTTTTACTCCCCTTGACTTTCGCAAGCTCCTCTTTCCATTTGTGAGTTCATTTCCACTTTTTAGCTCGGAGGTCCTGAAAATAGAAACTAATAAGAAAAATAGAAACTTTCCGAAAATGAAAAATGGCAACTTTCCTAAACTGAAAATGGGAAACTTTCTAAAAAATGCAAAATAGAAACTACCGAAAATGGAAACTTACTAAAAATGATAAATAGAAACTACAAAAATAGAAACTTTCTACAAATAGGAACTTTCCCAATCAAAGGATGGAAACTTTCCTAAACAGAGTTTTATTAAGGAAATAGCGCAGAAAGTACAGGGAAATGCAGTTAAAACGTCGCATTAAAATGCTCCTATCACTATTGTTGAAGAATTTGGTCTTTGTCCAATTCACTTGTTCGAAAGAAGGTTAGAATGAAGTTTGAGCCCAACATGATGGCACTTGGCCCTTTTATAAAGCCCAAAGGAGGACATGACGTTTTGCTATGCTTAGTGGATTTCGAAATTTGGTCTCTCTACATCAACAAGTGCTCTACTAGGTTTTTAGGATACTTTGTGATTTTCCTATCCCTTCGTTTCTTTTAACCTTTAGCCTTGGCCCTATTACAACCTTAATTGTAAGACCTCTTTGATCCTTAAGATGGGACAGCCTTTGATCTGTGGAGATGAGTTATAACTGTTGAACTTGTGGCTTGGGTTCATCCGTGCAAGTAGTTGATATCTTTCATGAGATCTTTGAAAAAAAAAAAAAATATATATATATATATATATATATATATGTGCTTTTGTTTCTTATACATATGTGATTTACTTGCTAATCTTTCACATATACTTGAGTGAATAAGCTTTTAAGCATGAGCCTTGAATCTGAGAGAAGAAAGAGTGCTATATCCATGTGAGATTTGAATCATGACTTGTTTGAAATGTGTTGAGCTACACCCACCATGATAGGAGCATTTTAATGCGACGTTTTAACTGCATTTCCCTACATTTTCTGCATTATTTCCTTAATAAAACTCTGTTTAGGAAAGTTTCCATTCTTCGATTGGGAAAGTTCCTATTTGTAGAAAGTTTCTATTTTGTAGTTTCTATTTTTCATTTTTAGAAAGTTTCCCATTTTCAGTTTAGGAAAGTTGCCATTTTGCATTTTAGGGAAGTTTCTATTTTTCACTAACAGTTTCTATTTTCAGGTCCTTGTCACAAATGAGCTGGAATGAAGAAATGAAAAGAAAAGGTAGCCAACGTTGGAGGGAGACAAGATGAAGTACAAAGGGAAGCACAAATGAGCAGAAATGAAGAAATGAAGCTTTCCTAGTCCAACCAGGAAACCCTGTCTAGAAAAGGAAAGGTTGCCAAAACAAGACTCTTGAGCCAACCATGAATGGAGATCGAATTAATGAAGTGACATGGCATGAGAGAAGCTTCTTGAAGACTCTAGATGATGACATGGCATAAAGGTGGCACATGCAGGCCCAAGAACTCTCAAGAATGAAGTGGATTTTCGGCAAATGGATAAAAGCCTAAGGGAGCTAGGGTTTTGTGACGTTATGAGATATTTTTGGGATGCCTTATGTGTTTTGCCGTGATATGTGAAGAGAGAAACAAGGAGTGGCTTCAAAATCAATCAAAATAAAGGTGATTGACGCCATGCAAGGAAGGATATGTCTTGGAGATTTTCTAGGGCTATTTTATGGAAAGAAAATATACTTGGAAACCTACCTAGAGAGTTTGCCGTGAAAATACAAGGAAGGAGAGAGATTTGCTGTGTGAATTAAAAGAAAACCCTAGAGATTTCGGCAAAGAGATATTCAAGGGAGAAATAAAAGGAAAGAGAAAAAGGTGGAGATCAAGAAAAGCTCAAAAGAAGTCTAGATACATTCCTTAATTCCCTAAAGGAAGTTTGGCCGAATTGAACTACAAAAATCAGAAATTATATCAAGGGAATTTCGGCCAAGATTTTATGGAATTAAAAGAGAATTTTGTGATTGGTTGAACCACCTCATAGGGCTTATTTGGCAAGATATTATTGGAGGAAATTATGTGGAATTTTCAGATTAATTCCATGAGGTTTACACGGCTTGGAGAGCAAGGAGGACGTCCCCTATATATTCTTCCCTTTTCTCAACGTCAAGGGTACCCAATCTTTACATTCTACACTTGAGAAAAAAATCAGAAAACTCTCTAGCTTAGCGGTGATCTTCTCCATCCTCTAGGGCAACCACGAAGCTCAAGCAAGGCCAAGGGAGAAGAAGACAAGCCGTGAGCATCATCCATCACCATCCTTGAAGATTGCTTTCGAAATTCAAGAGACCACATCATCAATTCATTCATCTCATCTTCATCCACGGTGTAATCCGATTCTCCTTGTAACCTTTGATTTGTAATTCGTTGGTTTTGCCCTAGTTGACATATATGTTTGAATAATTGTTGAATTCTGGAATTTTTATGATCAATTGATATTTTCAGATTCATATATTGCGATTTATGGTTGCTTTTGTGTGAGTGTTTGATTAAATTTGCATGATAGAAATCTTTTGTATATTAATCTTGAATGGTTCGAAACTTTTAGGGTTTTTATATGAATGGTGCTACGAATTTGAGAACATGAATCAACTTTTTGGTTTTGTGTTCTTGAATCAATAAGTAGTAAAGGTTTTGTGCAAAAACCGAATTTAATCAAAGAGGATTGCAATTAGGTGGACTTTTTCATACTAAGTTGCACACTTGAGTTGATAGCCTTTCTAGGTGCTTATTGCATTGAACATGTTGATAGGAGCATTTTAATGCGACGTTTTAACTGTTATTTCCCTATATTTTCTGCGTTATTTCCTTAATAAAACTCTGTTTAGGAAAGTTTCCATTCTTCGAATGAGAAAGTTCCTAATTGTAGAAAGTTTCCGTTTTGTAGTTTCTATTTTCCATTTTTAGAAAGTTTCCATTTTAGTTTAAGAAAGTTTCCATTTCTTATTTTAGAAAGCTTCTATTTTCAGGTTTTTGGAATAAATAAGCTGAATTGAGTTCATAAATGGAACGAGAAGCTTCATGAAGATGACATGGAAAAACAAGGTGACAATGTGGGAATTAAAGATGATTGATTGAGGATTTCAAGGAGAGATTTTCTTGGGAGACTTTTATGGAAAGAAATATTGTTGGAGGAATAATTTGGTGTGATTGCCAACATGAAAATCAGAAATAATCAAGGAGATGACGCCAAGAGAGATTCAAGGGAGATATTTATGGAAGGAAAATATATGTGCACCAAGGAAAAGCTAAAAAGGCGTCTAGATTCATCCCTAAATTCCCTAAAGGAATGTTAGCAGAAATTCATGAAGAAAATCAGAATAATTTCAAGGAAATTCGGCAATTAAATATTAGGGAGTTATTTTAGAGAATTTTGATTGGTTGGAACACATCACAAGGCTTACTTGGCATTCTATGATTGGTCGGACCACATCACAAGCTTACTTGGCGAATTATCATTGGTTGAAGCTATGTGGAAAATTCTGATTGCTTTGTGAACCCTAGCCGTGCTCCTATATATACCCACCTCTTTGACGTTGAGAAGGGTTCCTCTCCCCCATACAATTTACACTTTAGAAAAAAATCAGAAAATCTTCTTAGCATAGCCGTGAGTTTCTCCATCCTCTAGTCATCTCCACGAGTTCAAGCAAGGCCAAGGGAGAAGAAGCATAGCCGTGAGCATCCATCATCCATCTCCAACCTTGAAGCTTGCTTTCGAGATTCAAGAGACCACCACATCAATCGTTCATCACCATCCCCATCTCACGGTGTAATCCGATTCTCCTTTGTAACCTTTGCTTTGAATTTCGTTGGTTATGAACTAGTTGACATATGTGTTTGAACAAATATTAATTTCTGGAATTTTTATGATTAATTGAGAATTTTCAGATTCATATTATTGTTCTTCGAGAGTTGCTTATGTGGGTTTGTTTAATTAAATTTGCGTTATAGATAACTTTTGTATTTTAATCTTATGTGGTTGCAAACACTTAGGGTTTCGATATAATTGGTGCTAGGTTTAAGAACATGAAATCGACTTTTCGTTTTGTGTAAACTTGAATCAAAGTAGTAAAGGTTTTGTACAAAGATCGAATTTAATTAACGAGGATTGCAATTAGGTGGACTTTTCCATACTAAGTTGTACACTTGAGTTGATAGCCTTTCTCTATGTGTAATGCGTTAAACATGACATGATTGACTAGCTTTCTAGGGTTTGATTGCATGTTTGATAGAATTAATCTAGGTGCTTTCGCTTGGGTTAATTAGCATTGAAAAGTAAAAAATGGGAATTCATTTGCTTTCGAATGTTTCACATGATCAACTCCTTTCTCATGACTTAGATGAACAATATCAGGGTTTGAGTCGATTTTAATCATATGTTTCGGTTTTGATCTTTGTTCTCTCATTCCATTCGTATTTTTATGTTTTTGCATTTTAATTGTTTTGTTAACTTAGTTTTATTTTCGAAAAACCAAAAACAAAATCCTCCCTTTTCGTGTACAATGTTTATAGTTGTGAATATCTTTGTGAATATTATACTTTGTTTTAATTTTAATTGTTTGTTTGTCCTACATTGACAGGTGTACCCTCAATCCCCGGAATAGAACGATCCCTATTTATTACGTACTACTAATGACATTTCAGGGTTAAATTGTGCGCTCGCTTTTGGGCGCATCAATTTTTGGCGCCGTTGCCGGGGATTGAAAAATCACTTGTTTTTGTTTATAATTATTGTATATAAATTGTTGAAACTTAGTTTAAAATTAACTTGGTTGTTTTTTTATATTGTTGAACATGAGTTTTTAATTGTAAGTTGTAAATTGAATGGAATAGGTGAAGTCGCGTTTGTTAATATTGGCCTAAACCCCTTATTGGTACCTAGTTCAGGTCCCTTAAGGTTGAGGGCGGCCTTTATTAACACTTGTTGAACTGTCTTCACATTTATGAACTTTTTCATCTTAGTAAGTATAGCCTATGTGGAATGGTGTCTAGGAAGGGGACAACGTTCATGACGGGTTTTTGAATCCAGAAGTGCTTACAAATGGGCCTAAACCACTATGTGGGAGTAGCTCATGCCAAAATGGATTTTTCCTCTCGTGTTCGTCCTCCCCACCTGGCCATTTCAGTAAGGTTGCCCAAAGGATGTAAGAGGGACTTTGTGTCTAGACGACTATACTTGGGCCGCATGTCCAACTTGATTTACCGCTTGGAATTAGATTTGATATCAATAATATTTATGACAAAAGAAAATGTAACAAAATGTTGTGATACACTAAAAACAAAAAAAAAACAAAAACTGAACTATGTACCTAAGTTATGTCGTATGTACAATGTACTTGTTAATTATTCTTGTATTTTATAATTCATAGTTACTTGTTTATATATTTTCTAAATCTTTGTTAATTATAGTCACTAACTTTTTAATTTCTATTCCATCTGGCTGAAAGACGTTAAACTCAAGCGCTGCTTGGGAGGCAACCCAATTCAGAAGCAGCTGTGAAGGAGTCAACAACACAGATTTGTTTTCTCCTTCCCTGTTTCTTTTATTTTTCAATTTTTCTCTTTTGTTTTTCTTTTCGTAAATTCCATTCCTATATGCTTAATTGTTTCATTGCATTCTTATGATTGATTACATTGAGGACAATGCAATATTTAAGTGTGGGGGAATGGATTTACATTTGAGTCTTTTATTTTGAGTCATATATATTGGAAAATAAAAAAAAATAAAAAAAATGTCAAAAATTAAAAAATTTTGTTGCTTTTATTTATTGAGTCATAGGTTGCCTTTCAACTGTCTAGGATGATTCTACATCTCTGAAATTATGGCTAAAAGAGGATCACAATATTGAGATGATTTTAAATGGTATTCTTTGGTTAATTGAGATATATGAAAAGTATATGCATGTGTAGTGGATATGGATTTCGTGACCTTGGTACAGAATATGAGCATGTTAAGATGAGTTTTGATTCATAAAAACCCATGTGAGATATTTGAGCCATGTCCCTTTTTCTTGGAGTGATAATTAAAAAGAATATATTCTTATTTTCTTGGTGATGTTTTGATGATCTCATTATTCTTTCATTTGATTGATTGCTTGCCATAGATTAAGTTTAATGGACTAGAGAATGCTAGAATTCGCTCTAGTGCTTGTTGAGACGTTTTATCAATACATGTCCCTGATTCTGGAAAGGACAGAGGCACCCTAGGAATTACCACCATTGCCATATAAGTCTGTGTCCCCTTTTGTGCCCGTCGTGGGACTCCCCTAGATAAACCCCTTTGAGCCTACATTAAGCCTTTTCTTTCATCACCCTAAAAATCCTTAACCCTGAACCTTAGTATAGTTACACTCCTACCCTTTGTTCTAAAAACTTAGTGGAGCTATCTTTTGGGACATTACTTAAGGATTTGGCATTGAGAATGAAGATTGAGAAGAGGTGAAAGTTCAAGTGTGGGGGTAGACTTGTCCATACAGAGAAAAATATGTGAAAGCCGTGAAAAAAAGAAATGAAAAAAAAAAAAATGTGTACGGCTAGAAAATAAAAAAAAATGAAGAAGAAAAAAAAAAGTTTATGGATTTTAGTCCCCCATACTTGGTGAGTTTGGAGTTTGTTTTGAATTGAATGCCCATTACAGAAAAATTTGGCCTTTGTCCAATTCACTAGAGTTCAAAGGAAGTTTAGAGTGAAGTTAGGGCCCAAAATGAAGACATTTGGCCTCTTTACATTACCTCTATGGGATGGGACGTTTTGATATATCTTGGTGGATTTCTAGAAGTCTCTACAGTTACATGAGCTCTGCTAGGTTTTTAGGACACTTTGTTAAATTCCTTACCCTTTCATTTCTTAAAACCTTGAGCCTTGGCCCCATTACAACCCTTAATAAGACCTTTTTGATCCTTAAGATGGGACAACCTTTGATGTGGAGATGAGTTACAAGAGTTGAACCTATGGCTTGGGTCCATCTGTGCAAGTAGTTGATATCTTTCATGAGATCTTTTGAAAAAAAAAATTATTATATTCACAAAGTGCTTTTCGTTTCTTATATATGTGAGCTATTTGATTGCCTCAAAATATTTTCTCTCACATATAATTGAGTGATTATAAGCTTTTAAGCATTGCCTTGAATTCTGAGAGAAGAAAGAGTGGATATACCTTGTGAGGATATGAATCATACTTGTCTGAAACATGCTTAACATAACCCATCACTATTGTTACAACCAAGTCCTACTTGTGTAAGTGAAGATTATGTGTTTCAATTAACTCTCGAATGCTTAAACATTGATTCTTGGTTGAGTGCTAATCTTGGTGTTATGAAAGTAAGAGATTATTGAGACAAAAAGTTGAAGGGCAATAGAGTCATTTTTTGTGTAGTCTTTAAATTTTCGTTGAGTCTTAGTTGAGTCTTTGTGTGATTTTGCTAAGGGACTAGCAAAAGCTAAGTGTGGGGGAATTTGATAGGAGCATTTTAATGCGACGTTTTAACTGTTATTTCCCTATATTTTCTGCGTTATTTCCTTAATAAAACTCTGTTTAGGAAAGTTTCCATTCTTCGAATGAGAAAGTTCCTAATTGTAGAAAGTTTCCGTTTTGTAGTTTCTATTTTCCATTTTTAGAAAGTTTCCATTTTAGTTTAAGAAAGTTTCCATTTCTTATTTTAGAAAGCTTCTATTTTCAGGTTTTTGGAATAAATAAGCTGAATTGAGTTCATAAATGGAACGAGAAGCTTCATGAAGATGACATGGAAAAACAAGGTGACAATGTGGGAATTAAAGATGATTGATTGAGGATTTCAAGGAGAGATTTTCTTGGGAGACTTTTATGGAAAGAAATATTGTTGGAGGAATAATTTGGTGTGATTGCCAACATGAAAATCAGAAATAATCAAGGAGATGACGCCAAGAGAGATTCAAGGGAGATATTTATGGAAGGAAAATATATGTGCACCAAGGAAAAGCTAAAAAGGCGTCTAGATTCATCCCTAAATTCCCTAAAGGAATGTTAGCAGAAATTCATGAAGAAAATCAGAATAATTTCAAGGAAATTCGGCAATTAAATATTAGGGAGTTATTTTAGAGAATTTTGATTGGTTGGAACACATCACAAGGCTTACTTGGCATTCTATGATTGGTCGGACCACATCACAAGCTTACTTGGCGAATTATCATTGGTTGAAGCTATGTGGAAAATTCTGATTGCTTTGTGAACCCTAGCCGTGCTCCTATATATACCCACCTCTTTGACGTTGAGAAGGGTTCCTCTCCCCCATACAATTTACACTTTAGAAAAAAATCAGAAAATCTTCTTAGCATAGCCGTGAGTTTCTCCATCCTCTAGTCATCTCCACGAGTTCAAGCAAGGCCAAGGGAGAAGAAGCATAGCCGTGAGCATCCATCATCCATCTCCAACCTTGAAGCTTGCTTTCGAGATTCAAGAGACCACCACATCAATCGTTCATCACCATCCCCATCTCACGGTGTAATCCGATTCTCCTTTGTAACCTTTGCTTTGAATTTCGTTGGTTATGAACTAGTTGACATATGTGTTTGAACAAATATTAATTTCTGGAATTTTTATGATTAATTGAGAATTTTCAGATTCATATTATTGTTCTTCGAGAGTTGCTTATGTGGGTTTGTTTAATTAAATTTGTGTTATAGATAACTTTTGTATTTTAATCTTATGTGGTTGCAAACACTTAGGGTTTCGATATAATTGGTGCTAGGTTTAAGAACATGAAATCGACTTTTCGTTTTGTGTAAACTTGAATCAAAGTAGTAAAGGTTTTGTACAAAGATCGAATTTAATTAACGAGGATTGCAATTAGGTGGACTTTTCCATACTAAGTTGTACACTTGAGTTGATAGCCTTTCTCTATGTGTAATGCGTTAAACATGACATGATTGACTAGCTTTCTAGGGTTTGATTGCATGTTTGATAGAATTAATCTAGGTGCTTTCGCTTGGGTTAATTAGCATTGAAAAGTAAAAAATGGGAATTCATTTGCTTTCGAATGTTTCACATGATCAACTCCTTTCTCATGACTTAGATGAACAATATCAGGGTTTGAGTCGATTTTAATCATATGTTTCGGTTTTGATCTTTGTTCTCTCATTCCATTCGTATTTTTATGTTTTTGCATTTTAATTGTTTTGTTAACTTAGTTTTATTTTCGAAAAACCAAAAACAAAATCCTCCCTTTTCGTGTACAATGTTTATAGTTGTGAATATCTTTGTGAATATTATACTTTGTTTTAATTTTAATTGTTTGTTTGTCCTACATTGACAGGTGTACCCTCAATCCCCGGAATAGAACGATCCCTATTTATTACGTACTACTAATGACATTTCAGGGTTAAATTGTGCGCTCGCTTTTGGGCGCATCACATGTTGTGTTTGACTAGCTTTCTAGGGCTTGCATGCATGTTTGATAGGATTAGTCTTTGTGCTTTCACTTAGATTAATTAGCATTGAAAGTAAAATATGGGAATTGTTTGCTTTTAACGTTTCACATGATCAACTCCTCTTGCATGACTATGATGAACAATGTTAGAACTTGAATCGATTTTAATTATATATTTCAGTTTTGATCTTTGTTCTCTCATTCCATTCGTATTTTTATGTTTTTGCATTTTAATTATTTTCTTAACTTAGTTTAATTTTCGAAAACCAAAATCAAAAATATTCCCCCTTTTTCGTAAATATGTCTATATTGTGTAAATATTATACTTTGTTTTAATTTTAATTGTTTGTTTGTCCTACATTGACAGGTGTACCCTCAATCCCCGGAATAAAACGATCCCTATTTACTTTATACTACTAATGACATTTCAGGGTTAAATTATGCGCTTGCTTTCGAGTGCATCACACCACCATTGTTTACCCCCAAGTCTTACATGCTTATATGTAGATTATATGTTGTAATTAGCTCTTGAATATCTTGAAGATGTGATGCTTGGTTAAGTGTCAATCTTGGTGACTTGAAAGTATGAGATTTCTGAGACAATATGTTAAAGAGCTTAGAGGTCATTGTGTTTGTCAACGTCTTGGTCTTTGTTTTTGGTTTTGATTTTCGTTTGAGTCTTCTTTGGGTTGTACGTTTTTGAGTCTTGAGTCTTTGATTTTCGTTTCCTTACTTAGTATTTTCGTTGGTCTTTGTTTTTGTGTCTTAGTCTTTTTGATTTGTCATGTTGATTTGGTTAAGGGACTAGCAAAAGCTAAGTGTGGGGGAATTTGATAGGAGCATAAAATGCGACGTTTATAATGTTTAAACCCTATATTTTGCTAAGTTATTTCCTTTATCCTGATCAATTTAACTTAGTTAGTGTTTTGCAGGTGTAAATACTAAGTAAGGAAACGAGAAGAAATGAAGAAATGGAAGTTCTCCCAGTTTGACTAGGAAAAGGAATCCTAGTTGGAGTAGGAATCAGAAGCTGACTTGGATTCAAACTCTTAAGTCGCGGAAATTAGAAGTTCTACTTGAACAGGGAAACCCAATTCTACTCAAATATGGAATCCTAGTGTGATAAGGAGTCCCTGTTGGATAAGGATTACTCAAGAAGGTTCCAGAAGAGTGTAGAAGAATCGCAGAAAAGAAGTTTGTATTCAACTAGGAAACCTACTTGCATATGGAGTTCTACTCATACTAGGAGAGCTATGGAACGATCATGAAGCATCTAGAAGTCTCAAGAAGATCATATGCCGTGCACATGTGATAGGAGCAAAAAAGTGTGATAATATTAATGAGTATATGCTCCATTTTAGCCTTGTTTCTCACTTAAGTTTCGTGTTTTGAGTCATCGAGTCATTTTAAGAGTCTTGTAGAGTGTTTGGCGTGAAATAGGCAGAAAACACAAAATTCATGAAGAATCCTAGCTGGATCTGGATTCCTCACTGTCGACTGTTTTTGCGGTCTTTACATTATTTTAATTCCCTTTATTTTCTCTACAAAATTCTGATATTCTCCTGCTTGTTCTAGGAAACGTTGCCTGGTGGAATCCTTGGAAATAGCAATGATGGAGTCATAAAATAAAGCATTAAGATATTTGACCAAGCAATGAAGAAGGGAAATAAAAGAGAAAGACGTTTCAGCTGGAAAATAAATAAGAGAAAGACGTTTCCAGTTGGGGAATAAAGGAGAAAAGACGTTTTCAGTTGAGGAATAAAAGAGAAAGATGTTTCAGCTGGAAAATAAATAAGAGAAAGACGTTTCAGCTTGGAAATTAAAAGAATTGCCCCATTATGAGAGGATTAAGGCCATAAAGGAGACATTTCAGCTGGAAAAGCCAACCAATGCTCCCCTATAAATAGGCAACGTCCATAACTGAATTTGCATCGCTTCCCAGCCAAGATCACTTACTGGCAGATCACTTCCCAGCCATGATCACTTCCCAGCCAAGATCACTTCCCAGCAAAGATCGCTTCCCAGCTAAGATCACTTACTGGCAGATCACTTCCCAGCCATGATCACTTCCCAGCCAAGATCGCTTCCCAGCCAAGATCACTTCCCAGCCAAGATAATTCATTGCCTATCACTTCCTGGCCAAAAAACCATTCTAAGACTGCCCAATTCACTCCTTAAACTTCCATCACCTACAAGACCGTGACACCATCCATCCATCAATCTACAAAGCTCTAAGGCGCTGAGTCAAGGACGCTCCACCACCATCGCAGAGAAGAGTTCATCACCGTGTTGCTAAGCCGCTGAGGAAAGCTTCAAAGTGTAACTATGACTCTACTTATAATTTTTGTTTCGGTTTTGTTTGTTTCAATTTGCGAGTTGTGTAATTGGAGACACAAAATTTTCAGAATATTTTTATTAATATTTTTGAGATTTTCAGTTTATTATTGAGTTAATTTTGAGAATTCTTTTATGATGCATGTTACAATCTTGTGCCCTTTTACGTGTTTAGGTAATTTTCAGAGTTAGGTTCATAAGTTTGCACGCTAGAATAACGGTGAGAGTTCTTGTGTGTTTTCTTAATTTGCCAAGAGTGATTGTTATTTGTTAAGTGATAGGAGCATTTTAATGCGACGTTTTAACTGTTATTTCCTTATATTTTCTGCGTTATTTCCTTAATAAAACTCTGTTTAGGAAAGTTTCCATTCTTCGAATGGGAAAGTTCCTAATTGTAGAAAGTTTCCGTTTTGTAGTTTCTATTTTCCATTTTTAGAAAGTTTCCATTTTAGTTTAAGAAAGTTTCCATTTCTTATTTTAGAAAGCTTCTATTTTCAGGTTTTTGGAATAAATGAGCTGAATTGAGTTCATAAATGGAACGAGAAGTTTCATGAAGATGACATGGCAAAGAGAGAATCAAGGAAGAGTTTTTTTTAAAAAAGGAAAATATATTTTCCTTGGGGATTAAATTTGCCGTGTAATACTTAAGGAAAAACAAGGTGACAACGTGGGAATTGAAGATGATTGATTGAGGATTTCAAGGAGAGATTTTCTTGGGAGACTTTTATGGAAAGAAATATTGTTGGAGGAATAATTTGGTGTGATTGCCAACGTGAAAATCAGAAATAATCAAGGAGATGACGCCAAGAGAGATTCAAGGGAGATATTTATTGAAGGAAAATATGTGTGCACCAAGGAAAAGCTAAAAAGGCGTCTAGATTCATCCCTAAATTCCCTAAAGGAATGTTGGCCGAAATTCATGAAGAAAATCAGAATAATTTCAAGGAAATTCGGCAATTAAATATTAGGGAGGTATTTTAGAGAATTATGATTGGTTGGAACACATCACAAGGCTTACTTGGCATTCTATGATTGGTTGGACCACATCACAAAGCTTACTTGGCGAATTCCTATTGGTGGAAGCTATGTGGAAATTTCTGATTGCTTTGTGAATCCTAGCCATGCTCCTATATATACCCACCTCTTTGACGTTGAGAGAGGTTCCTCTCCCCCATACAATTTACACTTTAGAAAAAAATCAGAAAATCTTCTTAGCATAGCCGTGAGTTTCTCCATCCTCTAGTCATCTCCACGAGTTCAAGCAAGGCCAAGGGAGAAGAAGCATAGTCGTGAGCATCCGTCATCCATCTCCAACCTTGAAGTTTGCTTTCGAGATTCAAGAGACCACCACATCAATCGTTCATCACCATCCCCATCTCACGGTGTAATCCGATTCTCCTTTGTAACCTTTGCTTTGAATTTCGTTGGTTTGATGTCGCTTTTGGGAGCGACCAATTTAACCCTGAAATGTCATTAGTAGTATAAAGTAAATAGGGATCGTTCTATTCCGGGGATTGAGGGTACACCTGTCATTGTAGGACAAACAAACAATTAAAATTAAAACAAAGTATAATATTTACAAAAATATAACAAAATATATACATATTTACGAAAAAGGGGGGATTTTTGATTTTTGGTTTTCGAAAATTAAACTAAGTTAAGAAAATAATTAAAATGCAAAAACATAAAAATACAAATGGGATGCAAGAACAAAGATCAAATTCGAAACTCATGATTAAAATTGATTCAAGTTCATCATTGTTCATCATAGTCATGCAAGAGGAGTTGATCATGTGAAACGTTCAAAAGCAAACAATTTCCCATATTTTACTTTCAATGCTAATTAACCTAAGCGAAAGCACCTAGATTAATTCTATCAAACATGCAATCAAACCCTAGAAAGCTAGTCAATCATGTCATGTTTAATGCATTAAGCACCTAGAAAGGCTATCAACTCAAATGTGCAACTTAGTATGAAAAAGTCCACCTAATTGCAATCTTCTTTGATTAAACTCGGTTTTTGTACAAAACCTTTACTACTTATCGATTCAAGAACACAAAACCAAAAAGTTGATCCATGTTCTCGAATTCGTAGCAACATTCACATAAAAACCCTAAATGTTTCGAACCATTCAAGATTATCATACAAAAGATTTCTATCATGCAAATTTAATCAAACACTCACACAAAAGCAACCATAAATCGCAATATATGAATCTGAAAATTAACAATTAATCATAAAATTTCAGAAAACAACACTTGTTCATACATATGTGTCAACTAAGGCAAAACCAACGAAAATCAAAGCAAAGGTTACAAGGAGAATCGGATTACACCGTGATGAAGATGAGATGAATGAAGTGATGAATGGTCTCTTGAATTTCGAAAGCAATCTTCAAGGATGGTGATGGATGATGTGCACGGCTTGTCCTCTTCTTCCTTGGCCTTGCTTGCACTTCGTGGTTGCCCTAGAGGATGGAGAAGAGCACGGCTAGGCTAGAGAGAGTTTCTGATTTTTTTCTCAAAGTGTAAATGCAAAAGTGTGGAACTCCCTGACGTTGAGAGAAGAGGAGGATATATAGGGGACGGCCAACTTGGTCTCCAAGCCGTGTATTTCTTCTTTATTTTCTATGGGATTAATCTGAAAATGCCACATAGTTTCCTCCAATGATAGCTTGCCACATAAGCCCTATGAGGTGGTGCAACCAATCACAAAATTCCAATATTAATTCCCTAAATAATCTTGCCGAAATTCCCTTGATATAATTCTGATTTTTGTAGTTCAATTCGGCCAAACTTCCTTTAGGGAATTAAGGAATGTATCTAGACTTCTTTTGAGCTTTTCTTGGTCTCCACCTTTTTCTCTTTCCTTTTATTTCTCCCTTGAATATCTCCTTGCCGAATTCTCTAGGGTTTTCTTTTAATTCACACGGCAACTTCCTTCTTTTCCTCTTGGCTTGGACGGCAAAAGATATTCTAGGGTTTATCTCTTGATGAATTTCCATAAAAATAGCCCTAGAAAATCTCCCTAGAAAATCTCCTTTTAATTTCTGATTTTCCACGTCATTTTCCTTGTTTCTCTCTTCATTTTGGACGGCAAACATATCTAGGGTTTCTTCATTGCGTCACAAACCCTAATTGCATGGGCTTTGTGGGCTTTTGATCCATTTGCCGAAAATCCAACAAGTCTTGAGAGTTCTTGGGCCTCCATGCGCCACCTTTGTGCCATGTCATCGTCTAGAGTCTTCAAGAAGCTTCTCTCATGCCATGTCACTTCATTAATTCGATCTCCATTCATGGTTGGCTCAAGAGTCTTGTTTTGGCAAGCTTTCCTTTTCTGGACAGGGTTTCCTGGTTGGACCAGGAAAGCTTCATTTCTTCATTTCTGCTCATTTGTGCTTCCCTTTGTACTTCATCTTGTCTCCCTCCAACGTTGGCTAGCTTCTCTCTCCATTTGTGAGCTCGTTTCAGCTCATTTGTGACAAGGACCTGAAAATAGAAACTAGTAAGAAAAATAGAAACTTTCCTAAAATGAAAAATGGCAACTTTCCTAAACTGAAAATGGGAAACTTTCTAAAAATGATAAATAGAAACTACAAAAATAGAAACTTTCTACAAATAGGAACTTTCCCAATCAAAGAATGGAAACTTTCCTAAACAGGGTTTTATTAAGGAAATAACGCAGAAAATGCAGGGAAAAACAAGTAAAACGTCGCATTAAAATGCTCCTATCAAATTCCCCCACACTTAGCTTTTGCTAGTCCCTTAGCAAAATCACACTAAGACACACACTAAGACTCAACGAAAATTAAAGACTTGACACGAAACAGACTCTATAGCCCTTCAACTTTTTGTCTCAGCAATCTCTTACTTTCACAACACCAAGATTAGCACTTCACCAAGAATAAATGTTTAGGCATTCGAGAGTTAATTGAAACACATAATCTTCACATACACAAGTAGGACTTGGTTGTAACAATGGTGATGGGTTCTGTTAAGCATGTTTCAGACAAGTATGATTCAATCCTCACAAGGCATATTGATAGGAGCATAAAATGCGACGTTTATAATGTTTAAACCCTATATTTTGCTAAGTTATTTCCTTTATCTTGATCAATTTAACTTAGTTAGTGTTTTACAGGTGAAAATGGAGTCTCAAAGTCCAAAAATGGCTAAGGAAGGCACAAGTGGCGCAGAAATGGAAAGAAATGAAGAAATGGAAGTTTTCCCAGTTTGACTAGGAAAAGGAATCCTAGTTGGAGTAGGAATCAGAAGCTGACTTGGATTCAAACTCTTAAGTCACGGAAATTAGAAGTTCTACTTGAATAGGGAGACCCAATTCTACTCAGATAAGGAATCCTAGTGTGACAAGGAGTCCCTGTTGGATAAGGATTACTCAAGAAGGTTCCGGAAGAGTGTAGAAGAATCGCAGAAAAGAAGTTTGTATTCAACTAGGAAACCTACTTGCATATGGAGTTCTACTCATACTAGGAGAGCTATGGAATGTACAAGAAGCATCTAGAAGTCTCAAGAAGATCATATGCCGTGCACATGGAAGAGAAAGCAACAAGGAATTCGGATTTCAAAGCAATGTGGAATTTGGACTTCTTGTTGAGTAAGGATTGGAATTTCTTGAGGGTTCTTGAAGGTTCTATCAAGTTCTTGACGTTTCTACTTCAGAATAGGCGTGGAAGACATGTGAGAGGCATGTGATGCAAAGGGAAATCGAATTGGACTCAACTTGTGCATTAAAAGTCAAATCCATTACAGATTCGGAAATCTGCCTGTGCAGATCAGTCAACTTCAACGGAGTGTCAAAAATCGCTCAGAGCTCAGAAAATTATGATCTTTATATGGTTGGAAATCTACAGATGTCTAGTTTCCAGAGCTTTTTACAGCTCATCAATAGCTATTTTCTAGAGAAAGTTATGGCCGTTTTAGTGGACTGAGGTCAATCCTGCCGGAAATCTGTTTGAGAGAAAGAAGTCCTAAATCAACACGAACTAAGAGAAACCAAGTAGAAACGAATTGGGAGTGCCTTGAGACGTTCTACTATATATACCTTGTGTATTAGACGTTCAGGGTTGACACATTATTCTCCACAATTTCGTTTCTCACCGGTTTGCTCTTGAGTTTCAGGTTTTTGCATCTACAAGTTCCTAGCCGTGCCATCCTCCATCCTAGCCGTGAATTCTACCTTGTGTTGCTGCCTTGGATCTGCTTTGGACCTTGGGACGTAGTCAAGGGTTGTTCATACCATCTTCCCTATGTTTTCTTTACGGTTTAGTGTTTTTGTAGTTGTATTTTCTGTTTTGTTTTCCTTATGTGTAAAACCGAAACCATGAGATAACTTTCTGATTTTTGAATGCGATTTTGATGTTCTTTTCAATGATTGATTGGTTTATGCGTGTTTGATCTTTATTTGTTGCCGAAATATGGAATGATAATCTGGTTTTGTTTTATGGAAAACTTTTATGTGTTCTTGTTCTTTGGGTGCGCAACTTAGGATGATTGCATGTAATTGGAGCTAGTAATTAGGTGAACGCTTGTTGATCCTAGTTCGTTAAAGTAGTAAAGGCTTTGTACAAAGGTCGAGATCAGATTATGCATGTAATGAAAAGACTTGCTTTGAGTACTTGAATTTGCATGTTTATTGACTAAACTTTCACTTGTGCTTAATGATTCGAATGCATGAGATCATGAGTTGCTTTGATTGTGTGATACCTGCATTTGAAGTATATTGTTTAGGCGCTTGTTCTACTCAATTGTGTAAAGGGAAGTCATATAAGGGACATTGGGCGCTTGTAACTTTGTTTCTTGGTTGATATCGTTTCATGGTAACTAAAAGATTAAAGATTGCATGAATGGATTGTTCTTGATTAGTTCTTGAAAAATTGTTCTTCAAAAATTCTTCTTTTCCCACCTATGTAAATAAAAACGTTTTCAATCTTTGTTTATTTTCTGAAAATTTATGTTTTCAATCTTCAAAAACCCCCCATCTTTATGTTTTCTTGTTTGTGTAAATAAATAAAATTAACTTAGATTTTTAGGTAGCATGTTAACCTAGTTAAATAAAAATAATAAATAAAAAATAATAATAAATGTTTTTAATTCGTGAATAGTGTCTCCGTGAATAGTAAATATGTGTTTGTTTTAGTTTTAGTGTTTTTTTAGGAGTTTGTTATGAGTTTGTTAGGTCTCCTTAATTTAAGGGATAGGTTCCTAAATTTTAGGGAAAGTAGTTAGAGTTAGTTTTGACTTAGGATTTAATGTTTGACTTGGTCAATAATTTGTTTTCTTAGTAATTAAGTAATCCTAATTAGTATATAACTAGTAATCCTTGTTGTATATGGATTCCCAATATGATTTGGACTTGTAAATTGTGTATAAATAGGAGTAGGATTTCTAAACCTTTTCTAACTTGTTTTCTCTCTTATTTTCGTCCATGCCTATATATATACTTGTATATTTTTGTTATTCTCTCATTCCTTGCTCTCTAAATTCGTGTGAATGTATGTATGCTCTCTAATTCTTTGTTGTTTCTTTTGTTGTTCGAAATTTATGCATGCTTGTACTTGTAAAAAAATTCTAATTTTTGTGTAATGTATATTCTATGTTTCTTTGATTTGTTTCTCACATGTTAGCACCCTCAATCCCCGGCTTGAACGATCCCTGCTTATCCTATACTAACGCTCGACATTTTCAGGGTTTAAATTGGCGAATGCTTTTGCACGTATCAATTTTTGGCGCCGTTGCCGGGGATTGAAAAGTCTTCATGTGATGAAAACGCCACTAAGGTATTGATTTGGTAAGGGGCCGTGAATTTTAATGGAATAGGTGAAGTCCCTTTGTTAATATTAGCCTAAACCCCTTTCTAGAACCTGAATCAGGTCTATTAAGGTTGAGGGCGGCTTTTATTAACAATCGAACAATGTCTTGCACTTAGTATTTTTTCTTATCTAAGTAAGTATAGCCTATGTGGAATGGTGTCTAGAAAGGGGACAACGTTCATGACGGGTTTTGAATCCAGAACGGCAATTGCCAAAATGGGTTCTACCTCTCGTGCTCGTCCTCCCCCAACTGGCCATTTCAGTAAGGTTGCCCAAAGGATTTGAAAAAGACTATGTGTATAGCCAAGGACTTGGGCCGCACGTCCAAAACAAAGTTCATGACGTCTCATTGAGTCAATATACTTAGACAATTTTCGAAAATAATTGGCTTGGGTACGAATGTTGTAGGTCATAACGGAATAGGTGAAAGTTCTTTTATTAATGCTTGTCAAGCAACTCTTTTTATCAAGTAGGCGCACCTTAGTAATGCAGAGTGTCTAGGTTGATTGGATACAAGAAGTGCTAGCAAAGGGTCTCGTCCCCTGCTAAACAAGTGAGCTGAGCTCCGCCAAAATTGTTCCTCTACTACCTGGCTCTGTGTGAAAAGAGTTACCAAAAGATATATAGGGGGAGACTTGCATTAACATTAGAATCTTTGGGCCGCACGTCTAAACCTTGACTTAACGACTACTTATTTAAGTTGATTACTTCGAAAGTTGTAGAAGATTGTAACTAACCACTATAAATTTTCGTTGACCATGTGTATACTTGTATATATGTGACGTTTTGGTGTGTGTACCTTGGTCCACGTCATGTTTATACCTTACTAACATTATTCTTTTGTTCTACTACAGATCAATGAATGTCTGGATCGTCTGAACCACCCAAGTACACCAAAACGCCCCTCCACGTCATTCAAGCACGAATTGAAAAGCTTAAGAAAAACTCGGATCTCTTTGACATCCAAGTTACCACTCCACTTCAATTTCGTGAGCTTCAATTAGATAGTGAAGGGAATAGAGTAGAGGGAGGATCAGAAGCTTCTGACACTTCAGTTGTTCCATCACCACACCAAACGCCACCTCCATCACCTCGTGCACTTTTAGTCGTTCCACCACCACCACCACCAATGGCTCTCACCATGATAGGAGCATTTTAATGCGACGTTTTAACTGCATTTCCCTACATTTTCTGCGTTATTTCCTTAATAAAACTCTGTTTAGGAAAGTTTCCATTCTTCGATTGGGAAAGTTCCTATTTGTAGAAAGTTTCTATTTTGTAGTTTCTATTTTTCATTTTTGGAAAGTTTCCATTTTCAGTTTAGGAAAGTTGCCATTTTTCATTTTAGGAAAGTTTCTATTTTTCTTACTAGTTTCTATTTTCAGGACCTCGGAGCTAAAAAGTGGAAATGAACTCACAAATGGAAAGAGGAGCTCGCCAATGTTGGAAGGAGACAAAATGAGATACAAAGGGCTGCATAAATAAGCTGAAAAGAAGAAATGAAGTTTTCCTGGTTCAACCAGGAAATCCTGTTTCAACCAGGAAATCCTGTTTCAACCAGGAAACCTTGTCCAGAAGAGGAAACCCTGCCAAAACAAGACTCTTGAGTCAACCAAGAAAGGAAAGCAGAAAAATGAAGTGTCATGGCATTGAAAGAAGCTTCTTGAAGACATTAGAAGATGACATGGCTTGAAGGTGACGCACAAAGGCCCAAGAACTCTCAAGAGGTTATGGATTTCGGCAAATGGATAAAGGCCCATGGAAATTAGGGTTTGTGACACATGAGAGATATTTTTGGAGAATATATATGTGTTTGCCGTAAAATACAAAGAGGAAAAGGAGGAGGCAACATAAAAATCTGAAAATATAATTGAAGATTTTGATTGGAGTAATTCAAGGGAGATTTTTAAGGGCAAAGAGATATTCTTGGAAGATTTAAATGTGATCTTTGGCCGAAAATGGTGAAGCAAATCAGCATTTATTTATGGAATTTCGGCAATTACTTTCCCAAGGATATTTGTGGCCGAAATTGGTGAAGCAAATCAGAATTTATTTATGGAATTTCGGCAATTACTCTCTCCTAAGATATTCTTGGCCGAAATTAATGAAGAAAATCAGAAAATCCTTATATAATTTCGGCAAGGATATATATTAAAGGAATTTAGGGAATTAATTTGGAGAGTTTTGATTGGTTAGATGACACACCAAGGCTTACTTGGCATTCTACGATTGGTTGGACCACATCACAAGGCTTACTTGGCATCATACCATTGGTTGAAGTGATTTCTGATTGCTTGGAGAACCCTAGCCGTGCCCCTATATATTCTCCCCTTTTCTCAACGTCAAGGGTTCCTCTCCCCCATACAATTTACACTTTAGAAAAAAATCAGAAAATCTTCTTAGCATAGCCGTGAGTTTCTCCATCCTCTAGTCATCTCCACAAGTTCAAGCAAGGCCAAGGGAGAAGAAGCATAGCCGTGAGCATCCATCATCCATCTCCAACCTTGAAGCTTGCTTTCGAGATTCAAGAGACCACCACATCAATCGTTCATCACCATCTCCATCTCACGGTGTAATCCGATTCTCCTTTGTAACCTTTGCTTTGATTTCGTTGGTTTTGTTCTAGTTGACATATGTGTTTGAACAAATATTAATTTCTGGAATTTTATGATTAATTGAGAATTTTCAGATTCATATATTGTGATTCGAGAGTTGCTTATGTGAGTTTGTTTAATTAAATTTGCGTTATAGATAACTTTTGTATTTTAATCTTATGTGGTTGCAAACACTTAGGGTTTTGATATGAATGATGCTAGGTTTAAGAGCATGAAATCGACTTTTCGTTTTGTGTAAACTTGAATCAAAGTAGTAAAGGTTTTGTACAAAGATCGAATTTAATTAAAGAGAATTGCAATTAGGTGGACTTTTCCATACTAAGTTGTACACTTGAGTTGATAGCCTTTCTCTATGTGTAATGCATTAAACATGACATGATTGACTAGCTTTCTAGGGTTTGATTGCATGTTTGATAGGATTAATCTAGATGCTTTCGCTGAGGTTAATTAGCATTGAAAAGTAAAAAATGGGAATTCATTTGCTTTCGAATGTTTCACATGATCAACTCCTTTCTCATGACTTAGATGAACAATATTAGGGTTTGAGTCCATTTTAATCATATGTTTCGGTTTTTGATCTTTGTTCTCTCATTCCATTTGTATTTTTATGTTTTTGCATTTTAATTGTTTTGTTAACTTAGTTTTATTTTCGAAAAACCAAAAACAAAATCCCCCCTTTTCGTAAATATGTATATATTTTGTTATATCTTTGTAAATATTATACTTTGTTTTAATTTTAATTGTTTAATTGTTTGATAATGACAGGTGTACCCTCAATCCCCGGAATAGAACGATCCCTATTTGCTTATACTACTAACGATATTTTCAGGGTTAAATTATGCGCTTGCTTTCGAGCGCATCAATTTTTGGCGCCGTTGCCGGGGATTGAAAAATCACTTGTTAAATTGTGAATATTTTTTGTATATATTTTGTTCGAAACATAGATTAATTAATTTACTTAGGTTGTTTTTTATATTGTTGAATACGAGTTTTAATTGTAAGTTGTAAATTGAATGGAATAGGTGAAGTCGCGTTTGTTAATATTGGCCTAAACCCCTTATTGGTACCTAGTTCAGGTCCCTTAAGGTTGAGGGCGGCCTTTATTAACACTTGTTGAACTGTCTTCACACTTAGGACCTTTTTCATCTTAGTAAGTATAGCCTATGTGGAATGGTGTCTAGGAAGGGGACAACGTTCATGACGGGTTTTTGAATCCAGAAGTGCTTACAAATGGGCCTAAACCACTATGTGGGAGTAGCTCATGCCAAAATGGATTTTTCCTCTCGTGTTCGTCCTCCCCCACCTGGCCATTTCAGTAAGGTTGCCCAAAGGATGTAAGAGGGACTTTGTGTCTAGACGACTATACTTGGGCCGCATGTCCAACTTGATTTACCGCTTGGAATTAGATTTGATATCAATAATATTTATGACAAAAGAAAATGTAACAAAATGTTGTGATACACTAAGGTAAAAAAAAAAAACATTTGTGTAAATATTTTTCATGTTTTTTTTTTTTTTTACTCACTTGTGTACCTAACTTGTGTCGTATGTACAATGTACTTGTTAATTATACTTGTATTTTGTAATTCATAGTTACTTGTTTATATATTTTCTAAATCTTTGTTAATTATAGTTACTAACTTTTTAATTTCTATTCCGTCTGGCTGAAAGACGTTAAATACAAGCGCTGCTTGGGAGGCAACCCAATTTAGAAGCAGCTGTGAAGGAGTCAACAACACAGATTTGCTTTCACTTTCCCAATTTCTTTTTATTTTTATTTTTATTTTTCTTCTTTGTTTTTATTTTAGAATTTTTCTTCGTAAATATCTTCTATCTATGCTTATTTGTTTCATTGCATGTTTATAATTGATTACATTGAGGACAATGCAATATTTAAGTGTGGGGGAAGAGATTTATACTTTTGTTCTTTTATTTTGAGTCATATATATTGAAAAATACAAAAAAATCGAAAAATGTCAAAAATAAAAAAAAATTTCGTTGCTTTTATTTTTGTTTTTGAGTCATAGGATGCCCTTTCAACTGTCTAGGATGATTCTATATCTCTGAAATTATGGCTAGAAGAGGATCACAATATTGAGATGATTTTAAATGGTATTCTTTGGTTAATTGAGATATATGAAAAGCATATGCATGAGTAGTGGATATGGATTCGTGACCTTGGTACAGAATATGAGCATGTTAAGATGAGTTTTGATTCATAAAAGCCCATGTGAGATATTTGAGCCCATGTCCCTTTTCTTGGAGTGATAAATGAAAAATATATCCTTATTTTCTTGGCGATGTTTTGATGATCTCATTATTCTTTCATCTTGATTTATTGCTTGCCATAGATTAAGTTTGATGGACTAGAGAATGCTAGAATTCACTCTTGTACTTGTTGAGACGTTTGTCAATACATGGCCCTGATTCTGGAAAGGATAGAGGCACCTTAGGAATTACCACCATTGCCAAATAAGCCTGTATCCCCTTTTGTGCCCTTCGTGGGACTCCCCTAGTTTAACCCCTTTGAGCCTACGTTAAGCCTTTTCTTTCATCACCCTTAAAATCCTTAACCCTGAACCTTAGTATAGCTACACTCCTACCCTTTGTTCTAAAAACTTAGTGGAGCTATCTTTTGGGACATTACTTAAGGATTTGGCATTGAGAATGAAGATTGAGATGAGGTGAAAGTTCAAGTGTGGGGGTAGACTTGTCCATGAAAAGAAAAATATATGTGAAAGCCGTGAAAAAGAAATGAACAAAAAAAAAAAAAAATTGTACACGGTTAGAAAGAAAAAGAAAAAAAAGAAAGATAAATGTTTATGGATTTTAGTCCCCCATACTTGGTGAGTTTGGAGTTTGTTTTAAATTGAAGGCCCATTACAGAAAAATTTGGCCTTTGTCCAATTCACTAGAGTTCAAAGGAAGTTTAGAGTGAAGTTAGGGCCCAAAATGAAGACATTTGGCCTCTTTACATTACCTCTATGGGATGGGACGTTTTGATATATCTTGGTGGATTTCTAGAAGTCTCTACAGTTACATGAACTCTGCTAGGTTTTTAGGACACTTTGTTAAAATCCTTATCTTTCATTTCTTAAAACCTTGAGCCTTAGCCCCATTACAACCTTTGAGAAGACCTTCTTGATCCTTAAGATGGGACAGCCTTTGATGTGGAGATGAGTTACAAGAGTTGAACCTATGGCTTGGGTCCATCAGTGCAAGTAGTTGGTATCTTTCATGAGATCTTTTGAAAAAAAAAAAAAAATTATATTCACAAAGTGCTTTTCGTTTCTTATATATGTGAGCTATTTGATTGCCTCAAAATATTTTCTCTCACATATAATTGAGTGATTATAAGCTTTTAAGCATTGCCTTGAATTCTGAGAGAAGAAAGAGTGGATACACCTTGTGAGGATTTGAATCATACTTGTTTGAAGCATGCTTGACAGAACCCATCACCATTGTTACAACCAAGTCCTACTTGTGTATGTGTAAATTATGTGTTTCAATTAACTCTCGAATGCTTAAACATTGACTCTTGGTTAAGTGCTAATCTTGGTGTTGTGAAAGTAAGAGATTGCTGAGACAAAAAGTTGAAGGGCAATAGAATTTTCGTTTGGTTGAGTCTTTAAATTTTCGTTGAGTCTTAGTGTGTGTCTTTGTGTGATTTTGCTAAGGGACTAGCAAAAGCTAAGTGTGGGAGAATTTGATAGGAGCATTTTAATGCGACGTTTTAACTGCATTTCCCTACATTTTCTGCGTTATTTCCTTAATAAAACTCTGTTTAGGAAAGTTTCCATTCTTCGATTGGGAAAGTTCCTATTTGTAGAAAGTTTCTATTTTGTAGTTTCTATTTTTCATTTTTGGAAAGTTTCCATTTTCAGTTTAGGAAAGTTGCCATTTTTCATTTTAGGAAAGTTTCTATTTTTCTTACTAGTTTCTATTTTCAGGACCTCGGAGCTAAAAAGTGGAAATGAACTCACAAATGGAAAGAGGAGCTCGCCAATGTTGGAAGGAGACAAAATGAGATACAAAGGGCTGCATAAATAAGCTGAAAAGAAGAAATGAAGTTTTCCTGGTTCAACCAGGAAATCCTGTTTCAACCAGGAAATCCTGTTTCAACCAGGAAACCTTGTCCAGAAGAGGAAACCCTGCCAAAACAAGACTCTTGAGTCAACCAAGAAAGGAAAGCAGAAAAATGAAGTGTCATGGCATTGAAAGAAGCTTCTTGAAGACATTAGAAGATGACATGGCTTGAAGGTGACGCACAAAGGCCCAAGAACTCTCAAGAGGTTATGGATTTCGGCAAATGGATAAAGGCCCATGGAAATTAGGGTTTGTGACACATGAGAGATATTTTTGGAGAATATATATGTGTTTGCCGTAAAATACAAAGAGGAAAAGGAGGAGGCAACATAAAAATCTGAAAATATAATTGAAGATTTTGATTGGAGTAATTCAAGGGAGATTTTTAAGGGCAAAGAGATATTCTTGGAAGATTTAAATGTGATCTTTGGCCGAAAATGGTGAAGCAAATCAGCATTTATTTATGGAATTTCGGCAATTACTTTCCCAAGGATATTTGTGGCCGAAATTGGTGAAGCAAATCAGAATTTATTTATGGAATTTCGGCAATTACTCTCTCCTAAGATATTCTTGGCCGAAATTAATGAAGAAAATCAGAAAATCCTTATATAATTTCGGCAAGGATATATATTAAAGGAATTTAGGGAATTAATTTGGAGAGTTTTGATTGGTTAGATGACACACCAAGGCTTACTTGGCATTCTACGATTGGTTGGACCACATCACAAGGCTTACTTGGCATCATACCATTGGTTGAAGTGATTTCTGATTGCTTGGAGAACCCTAGCCGTGCCCCTATATATTCTCCCCTTTTCTCAACGTCAAGGGTTCCTCTCCCCCATACAATTTACACTTTAGAAAAAAATCAGAAAATCTTCTTAGCATAGCCGTGAGTTTCTCCATCCTCTAGTCATCTCCACAAGTTCAAGCAAGGCCAAGGGAGAAGAAGCATAGCCGTGAGCATCCATCATCCATCTCCAACCTTGAAGCTTGCTTTCGAGATTCAAGAGACCACCACATCAATCGTTCATCACCATCTCCATCTCACGGTGTAATCCGATTCTCCTTTGTAACCTTTGCTTTGATTTCGTTGGTTTTGTTCTAGTTGACATATGTGTTTGAACAAATATTAATTTCTGGAATTTTATGATTAATTGAGAATTTTCAGATTCATATATTGTGATTCGAGAGTTGCTTATGTGAGTTTGTTTAATTAAATTTGCGTTATAGATAACTTTTGTATTTTAATCTTATGTGGTTGCAAACACTTAGGGTTTTGATATGAATGATGCTAGGTTTAAGAGCATGAAATCGACTTTTCGTTTTGTGTAAACTTGAATCAAAGTAGTAAAGGTTTTGTACAAAGATCGAATTTAATTAAAGAGAATTGCAATTAGGTGGACTTTTCCATACTAAGTTGTACACTTGAGTTGATAGCCTTTCTCTATGTGTAATGCATTAAACATGACATGATTGACTAGCTTTCTAGGGTTTGATTGCATGTTTGATAGGATTAATCTAGATGCTTTCGCTGAGGTTAATTAGCATTGAAAAGTAAAAAATGGGAATTCATTTGCTTTCGAATGTTTCACATGATCAACTCCTTTCTCATGACTTAGATGAACAATATTAGGGTTTGAGTCCATTTTAATCATATGTTTCGGTTTTTGATCTTTGTTCTCTCATTCCATTTGTATTTTTATGTTTTTGCATTTTAATTGTTTTGTTAACTTAGTTTTATTTTCGAAAAACCAAAAACAAAATCCCCCTTTTCGTAAATATGTATATATTTTGTTATATCTTTGTAAATATTATACTTTGTTTTAATTTTAATTGTTTAATTGTTTGATAATGACAGGTGTACCCTCAATCCCCGGAATAGAACGATCCCTATTTGCTTATACTACTAACGATATTTTCAGGGTTAAATTATGCGCTTGCTTTCGAGCGCATCACACCATAAGGCAACTCTCTACATCCGTCATCCCACCTGGGGGAGTGCCAACCTGCATAACCTACCCTGCTGCAGCTGAGGGATTAACAGCTGATTTTGAGTTGAAGTCTGGGTTGCTTCATCGTCTTCCTACATTCCATGGACTCCCTATGGAAGATCCCAACAACCAATTGATGGAATTTCAGTTCATCTGCACTAGCATGAAGCCTCAAGGAGCTGATGAGCATATTTTGAAGTTGAAGGCCTTCCCATTTTCGTTGGCTGACAAGGCAAAGCAGTGGCTTTATGAGTTGCCTAGTGGACGAATTACTTCTTGGGGAGACATGATGAAGGCGTTTCTTGAGAAGTATTTTCCTACATCTCGCATCATCATGTTAAGGAAAAAGATAAGTGGCATCCAACAAGGGCAGGATGAGTCCTACGCAGAATACTATGAAAGGTTCAAGTCTCTCATCACTCAATGCCCTCAACATGGCATGAAGGAGGAGACCTTGCTCACTTGCTTTTATGATGGTCTCACACCATTGGAAAGAGATATGCTAGATGCAGCTTCTGGTGGATCTTTTGTTGACAAGGAGCCTGCGGCTGGAATGATCCTTATTGAGAATAGGGCCTTGAATCAACAACAATTTGGAAGCTCTAGGCCCAAATCCACCACCACACGTGAAAGGGTCCATGAGGTAAGTACTTTAGCTCAATTGGAAGATAAAATTAACAAACTTACTTCCATAGTGTCTCAGGGATCACATGGACAAGTCATGGTGTGTGGAGTTTGTTCTATGCAAGGGCATGTGTCTGACCAATGCCCTCAACTCATGGAAAGTGGAGGACAAGAAGGTGTCAACGCCATAGGTTTCCAACAAGGGTACCAACGTCCTGGGAATGATCCATATTCGAATACTTACAATCCTGGATGGAGGGATCACCCAAATTTTCGTTGGAAGGACAATGAGAACGTTCAAAATGCACCTCAAGGCTTCCAACAACGTCCTCAAGGCTTTTATCAAAAGCCTCAACCTCCTAACCCTACTCCTTTCAATTCGAATTTTAATTCAAATGCTTCTTCTTCTTCTAATGATGAGTTGATCAAGGCACTAACCAAGTCTACTCAAGCTTTAATTGCAGGTCAAACTAATCATGGGAACCAAATCAACGCCATATCCACAGATGTAGCTGAGATGAAGAAGCAAATGAGTCAAGTGGTGGAGTTCATGGGTAAGTTTCATGAGCAAGGTAAGTTACCAAGTGGCACCATCCCAAATCCTCACTTTGAGCAAGCCAAAGTCGTGACTACAAGGAGTGGTAAGACCCTTGTAGACCTTCCTAAGCCTCCCAAAAAGAACTCAACGTCAACTTTAGAGGAGGAGGAGGACCCTGCAACGTCCAAGGCTCATGTGACGTCTCAACCTTCAAATGCACAACCGAACTTTCAAGGTAATGTTTCTAACTCTTTCAATTCGGTTATTGCTAATCCATCTTCCTCTCCATTGCCTTTCCCAAGCAGATATGCTAGATCCAAGAAGGATGAGGCCGAAAAGGCCATCTTGGAAACCTTCAAGAAAGTGCAAATCAACATACCTCTCCTTGAGGCCATAAAGCAAATTCCTAAGTATGCAAAATTTTTGAAGGAACTTTGCACCACAAGGAGACAAAACCGTGAGAGAGAAGTGGTGAAGGTAAGTGAGAACGTCTCAGCTGTGCTTCAACGCAAAATGCCTGACAAGTGTAAGGATCCAGGGAGTTTTTCTATCCCTTGTGTTATTGGAACCACTAGATTTGAAAATGCCATGCTAGACTTAGGTGCGTCTATAAATGTTATGCCATATTCTGTTTATGCATCTCTAGGTCTAGGTGAACTTAAACATGATAATGTTATTATTCAATTGGCAGATCGATCTAATGCATACCCTAAGGGGTTAGTTGAGGATGTACTTGTGCAGGTGGGTGAGTTAATCTTCCCAGCTGATTTTTACGTCCTAGAGATGGAGGAGCCTTCTCCCAAGTCAACGCCACTTTTGCTAGGTCGTCCCTTCATGAGGACGGCTAGGACTAAAATTGATGTGTATTCTGGCACCTTGTCAATGGAATTCGATGGAGAAGTTGTTGGCTTCAACATTTTTGAAGCTATGAGGTATCCCCTAAGTGATTTTCAATCATGTTTTTCTATTGATATACTTGATGAACTTGCGCAGAAATTCATGGAGATTATGGAGGATGATGCCATGGCTTCAACCATTGCAAGTGGCGTTGGCATTCTTGAAAATGGCGTCACCATACCTAAGGAAGAGCTCACGGATTCTTATGAATCTATCCACCTAGAAAACGTTGCTTCTCTTGAGGCAACGTCCTATGTAGGTAGGTCAAGTCCATCTTTTTCACTTTCCATCTCTACTAACAAACCTTTACCTTCAGTGATCCAGGCACCTACCCTAGAACTAAAGCCATTGCCAGATCATTTGAAGTATGTTTATTTGGGAGATAAAGAGACATTGCCTGTAATCATTTCATCATCCTTGACGCCAACTCAAGAGGACAAACTTGTGGAGATGCTTAAGAGACACAAAACTGCAATTGGTTGGACCTTGGCAGATATCAAGGGAATTAGCCCTACCACCTGTGTCCATAGGATTTTGCTTGAGGAGGGAGCTAAGCCAACTAGGGAGGCTCAAAGACGATTGAATCCACCCATGATGGAAGTTGTGAAGAAAGAAGTCATCAAGCTTCTTGATTGTGGCGTCATATACCCTATTTCAGATTCTAAGTGGGTTTCACCAGTTCAAGTTGTGCCAAAGAAGTCTGGAATAACTGTTGTGAAGAATGCAGAGAATGAGTTAGTGCCTCAGAGAACTGTGACTGGACATCGAGTTTGTATTGACTATAGGAAGCTCAACGCCACTACTAGGAAGGATCACTTCCCTTTGCCATTCATTGATCAGATGCTTGAGAGGTTAGCTGGCCATGAGTTTTATTGCTTCTTGGATGGATATTCTGGTTACAATCAAATCGCCATTGCTCATGAGGATCAAGAGAAAACGACCTTCACTTGTCCTTTTGGAACGTTTGCCTACAGAAGAATGCCATTCGGACTATGCAACGCCCCAGGTACGTTTCAAAGGTGCATGGTAAGTATCTTTTCTGATTTTATTGAGAAAATTATTGAAGTTTTTATGGATGACTTTTCTGTCTTTGGTAAAGATTTCGAAAATTGCTTAAGTAACTTAGAATTGATACTTGTACGTTGTGAAGAAACTAACCTTGTTTTAAATTGGGAAAAATGTCACTTTATGGTTAAACAAGGAATAGTTTTAGGGCATATTATCTCTAAACGTGGAATTGAAGTAGATAAAGCTAAAGTAGATCTTGTTAGATACTTACCATACCCCACAAGTGTGAGGGAGGTCCTGATAGGAGCATTTTAATGCGACGTTTTAACTGCATTTCCCTACATTTTTCTGCGCCATTTCCTTGAAAAATCCCTGTTTGGGAAAGTTTCCATTCTTTGATTGGGAAAGTTCCTTATTGTAGAAAGTTTCCATTTTTGTCTTCATTTCTCATTTCTCATTTCTCATTTCTCATTTCTCATTTTTAGTAAGTTTCTATTTTTCATTTTTAGAAACTTTCCATTTCTCAATTTTAGAAAGTTTCTATTTTTCAAATTAGGTAAGTTTCCATTTTTCATATTAGTTTCTATTTTCAGGACCTCCGAGCTAAAAAGTGGAAATGAATGCACGAATGGAAAGAGGAGCTTGCGAACATCAAGACGAACGAATATGAGAAGAATTGGGCCACACATTTGAGCAGAAATGAAGAAACAAGCTTTCCTAATCCAACTAGGAAACCCTGCGAAATGGAGGAAGGCTTTCCGAGCAAGTTTCCAACGCAACCATGAAAAAGAAATGGAAAAATAATGAGTTTTGCGTTGGAAGATGAGAAGACTTGAAGTTGAAGCAACGAGGCCCAAGAACTCTATGGATTTTCGGCAAAATGGATCAAGGCCCATCAAAAGCCCATGGAATTAGGGTTTGTGACGCATGGAGGAAACCCTAGGGTTGCATTGCCGTGAAAATCAAAAGGAGGAGGCAAAAGTGGCGTGAAAAATCAAGGGAAGAATCAAAGATTACGCAAGAGATTTTCTAGGGTGGAGTTTAAGGAAAGAAATCAAGAAAGAGACCAAATTGCGTCTAGGTTCATTCCTAGAAACCCTAAGCATGTTTTGGCCGAAATATCAAGAAGAAAATCAGAAAATATTCAAGGAATTTCGGCAAGAATATATTAGGGTATCTCCTTGGAGTTTTATGATTGGTTGGATGACACACTAGGGCTTACTTGGCAATTTCTCATTGGTGGAAGGCATGTGGAATTATTAATTTAATTCCTTGGTAAATAAATCAGAAAACTCACGGCTTGGAAGCCAAGACATGCCGTTCCCTATATATACACTCACCCTAGACGTCTCCAAACACACTTTTACAAATTTAGAAAATTCTCTCTACGCGCGGAAGCTCTCTCCATTCTCTAGTGCAACTTTTGGCGTTTTCAAGCAAGGAAGGAAGAAGCAAGCTTAGGCCGTGAGCATCATCATCCATTCCACCTTGAAGCCGTGTACTTTGAAGCTTGCTTTCGAGTTTCATTAGTTCATCATTCGAGTTATTCATCCATCTCTCCATTCACGGTGTAATTCAACCTTCTTTCTTGTAATCACTTTTGATTCTCCTTGTTTGATTTCGTTGGATGTTGTTCTAGTTAACGTTTATGTTTGAACAAGGTTTATATTCTGAAATTTATGATTGATTAAGGATTTTCGATTTCTATGTTGTGATTCCAAAGTTGCTTATGTGTGATTGTTCGATTGAGTTTGCTTTATAGATAACTTTTGTATTTTAATCTTATGTGGTTCGAAACACTTAGGGTTTTGATATAATTGGTGCTAGGTTTAAGAACATGAAATCGACTTTTCGTTTTGTGTAAACTTGAATCAAAGTAGTAAAGGTTTTGGACAAAAATCGAATTCAATTGAAGAGGATTGCAATTAGGTGAACTTATTCATACTAAGTTGTACACTTGAGTTGATAGCCTTTCCTTGAACTTCTTGCGTTGAACATGTATGATTGACTAGCTTTCTAGGGTTTGATTACATGTTTGATAGGATTAATCTATGTGCTTTCATTTAGATTAATTAGCATTGAAAAGTAAAATATGGGAAATCGTTTGCTTTCGAATGTTTCACATGATCAACTCCTTTCACATGACTTGGAAGAACAATGTAGGTTTGTATTCGAATTTAATCATGAAATCGGTTTTAATCTTTGTTTCTTACATATCATTCTTGTATTTGTGTTTTTGTTCATACTTAGTTTTAATTCTTGTTTTTAATTTTCGAAAACCAAACCCTAAAACCCCTTTTGAATTCGTAAATAATATGTATATGTGTGAATACTATACTTTGTTTTATTTTAATTGTTTAAATTGTCCTACATTGACAGGTGTACCCTCAATCCCCGGAATAGAACGATCCCTATTTGCTTATACTACTAATGATGTTTAAAGGGTTAAATTATATGCTTGCTTTGAGCGTATCAATTTTTGGCGCCGTTGCCGGGGATTGAAAAATCACTTGTTGCATTGTGAATATTGTTGTTTTCGTAAACATTATATTATATGTTCATATTGTGATCGAAATTGTTAGTTAAATACTTAGGTTGTTATTTATATTATTGAATACGAGTTTTATTGTGAGTTGTAAATTAAAGAGGAATAGGTGAAGTCGTGTTTATTAATATTGACCTAAACCCCTTATTGGTACCTAGTTCAGGTCCCTTAAGGTTGAGGGCGGTCTTTATTAATATTCATTGAACTGTCTTCACACCTAGGACCTTTTTCATCTAAGTAAGTATAGCCTATGTGGGATGGTGTCTAGGAAGGGGACAACGTTCATAACGGGTTTGGATCCAGAAGTGCTTACAAATGGGCCTAAACCACAATGTGGGAGTAGCTCATGCCAAAATGGATTCTGCCTCTTGTGTTCGCCCTCCCCTACCTGGCCATTTCAGTAAGGTTGCCCAAAGGATGTAGAAGGAACTTTGTGTCTAGACAACTATACTTGGGCCGCACGTCCACTTGATTTACAACTTGGAATTCAATTCGAAATCAATGATATGTATAACAAAAGAAAATGTTGTGATACACTAAGGTATATTGGATTAAACATAGTCTTGAAAAGGATAGCTGTTTCAGTCCCATTGCACATCGAGACTCCCTGTTCCCGTACCTAAGTGTTGACATACTTGTGAATAAAAGAAAAGAAAAAGAAATAATTGTATAAAATTTTCGTGAATAGTAAAAATCAGGTTTTTGAGAGTATGAATTTTATTATAAGTTTTTGACCATAAAGGAATAGGTGAAGGACTTTGTCTTTAACATTAGTCTTGCACCTTTCTCTCTCATGTGGCGCACCTTAGTAGCATAGGGTGTCTAGGTTGATTGGATACGAGAAGTGCTAGCAAAGGGTCTCGTCCCTCGCTAAACAAGTGAGCTAAGCTCCGCCAAAATCGTTCCTCTACTACCTGGCTCTATGTGAAAAGAGTTACCAAAAGATTGAGAAGGGCGACTAGTATTAAGGATCGAACCCTTGGGCCGCACGTCTAAACTTTGGTTAAGGGCTTATAATGGGATTCAAACTTTTCTTAACTATGCCATACCCTAACTAAAATTTGTATATATGTAACATTATACTTTGTGGAATTTTTGTAATTTATACTTCTCTTTATACTTGTAAATTCGTGAATAGTAAATCGTGAATAGTGACTCGTGAATAGTAACATTTATGTATAAATCATTAACTTGTATTTACTTCACTATACACTTTACTAACTTCTCTAAATTTTAATAATGTTCAGGAATTCTATGAATGACCGAGCCTTCTAGACCTTCTACAGTTAAAGAAATTGAAGCAAGGATCGCTCGTTTGAAGAATTCTTCACTCCTTGAGTACAAACAGCCCTCTTCTCCAACATACAAGGAATACACAGTTAACGATCAAGGGAGGAGGCTGTTTCCTTCAGAAGGGTCAATATCCCCTAGTGTTTCGTCCAACTCACTTACACCTCAGAATTCACCACCTGGTTCACCACCTCCTGAAGAAAACGTTAGAATGGCTTCCATTAGAGAACTCTCTTCATCTGTGGTTCAAGAAGGACTTCCTACAAGTATTGTGTACCCTGCACCTGCTCCAGGGAAGACGGCTGACTTTGAGTTAAGAAGTGGATTGCTTCATAGGCTTCCAACGTTCCATGGCCTCAATATGGAGGATGCCAACAAGCATCTTAGGGAGTTTCAATCCGTGTGTATCAACATGTTACCACAAGGAGCGGATGAGAATATCCTTAAGATGAAGGCATTTCCCTTCTCTCTAGCTGACCGTGCAAAAGATTGGCTCTATGAACTGCCTTCTGGACGAATTACTTCATGGAACACTATGATGAAGGCATTCTTAGAGAAGTACTTTCCAGCTTCAAAGATCATCACACTCCGGAAGAAGATAAGTGGAATTAAGCAGGCTCAAGATGAATCTTATTCCGCTTATTATGAGAGGTTTTCATCCTTGATTGCACAATGTCCTCAACATCAGATGAAGGAAGAAACCTTGCTAACTTGTTTCTATGAAGGTCTCCTACCCTTGGAACGTGATATGCTAGATGCTGCGGCTGGGGGAGCCTTTGTAGACAAGTCACCTACTGAAGGGCGAGCTATGATAGAGAACAGAGCAAAGAACGCCCAACAATACGAGGGTGTGGGCCTCACAACTAGAAAGGTGGGTGAGATAGGCACTTCGGTTATTGAGGATAGATTGAATAAACTCACCCTTCTCATGGATCAAGTTGTGAGTGCCAAGGGAATATTGCAAGCTTGTGGAGTATGTTCGATGCAAGGGCATGTAACTGATCAATGCCCTCAGTTATCAGAGAGTGGAGGATGGGAATCATTGAACGCCATTGGAGGTTACCAAGGAAATCATGGGGGCCCTCAACGTCCAAGATATGATCCTTACTCAAACACTTACAATCCTGGATGGAGGGACCACCCCAACTTCAAGTGGACAAACAATGAAAACACTCAGAATCCCCTTGGAGGAAATTTCCAACGTCCTCAAGGGCCACCATTTCAAGGACAATCTTTTCAAGGACCTCAAGGACCACCATTCCAAAGGCCCTACATGCAAAATCAACATGCCCCAGGGAGTTCAAATCAGAGCGTTAACTATGATAAGATGTTTGAAGCTCTCACTAGTTCTACTCAAGCTTTGGTTCAAGGACAACAGACCCACACCAAAGACATTGCGGATCTCAAGAACCAAATGGGCCAAGTTGTGGATTTTATGAGCAAGATTCATGAGACTGGGAAGCTCCCTAGTAACACCATACGAAATCCAAAGGGTAATGTGGAGAATGCATCTTTGGTGACTACTAGGAGTGGAAGGGTATTTGTGGATCAACCTAAAAAAGCCAAAGAGGCTCAAGTGAACATTGAAGTTGAGGAAGAACAAGAAGCTACCAAGAAGAGCCTTGAAAAAGACCCTGCAACGTCCAAGGAAGAGACTAGGACGTCTTCACCTTCTAGAGCAAAACCGAAACCAAAAGGTAATGATTCTAACTTGAATACTTCGGTTATTGCTAACCCTTCTTCGTCTTGTATGCCCTTTCCACGCAGATTTGCTATATCGAAGAAGGATGAAAGTGACCAAGCTATCTTGGAAACTTTCAAGAAGGTGCAAGTAAATTTACCCCTCCTTGAGGCTATCAAGCAAGTGCCTAGGTATGCTAAGTTTTTGAAAGAGCTTTGTACCTCAAGGAGGAGAAAAGGTGAGAAAGAGGTAGTAAAGGTAAGTGAAAATGTATCTGCCTTGATTCAGAGGAAACTACCCCATAAATGCAAAGACCCTGGAAGTTTTACTATTCCATGCACTATTGGTACTTCTAGGTTTGAGAACGCTATGTTAGACTTAGGGGCTTCTGTGAACGTCATGCCCTATTCTGTTTATGAAACCCTAGGTCTAGGTGAGCTTAAATCTAATAATGTTATCATTCAGTTAGCTGACAGGTCTAATGCATACCCTAGAGGTTTGTTGGAAGATGTCCTTGTGCAGGTTAATCATCTTTTCTTTCCAGCTGACTTCTATGTGTTGGAGATGGAAGACTCCCCAGTGAGTTCAACGCCATTGCTATTGGGTCGCCCTTTCCTAAGGACGGCCAGGACCAAGATAGATGTGTATGATGGCTCTCTCACCATGGAATTTGATGGTGACGTTATTGGCTTCAACATATTTGAAGCTATGAGGTATCCTCTTGATGTTCATGATTGTTTTTCTATTGATATTCTGGACAACCTTGCACAGGAAATGTTTGATATCATGAATGAGGATACTTTGGTCACCACACTGGAGCAAGGAGTGGGATACACCAAAGATGGCGTCACACTCCATGAAGATGTGCTCAAGGAAACATGTGAGGACGAAATCATTGCTAATGTGTCCTTCCTTGAGGCATCATCCTTTGTAGGTAAGTCTCCTCCACCCTTGTCCATTCAGTTATCTGCTAATAAGACTTTACCTTCAGTGATCCAGGCACCAGAACTTGAACTTAAACCTTTACCAGACCACTTGAAGTATGTCTACTTAGGAGACAAGGAGACTTTACCAGTGATTGTATCCTCCTCTCTTACTTCGTCTCAAGAGGAGAGATTGGTGGAGATGTTAAAGCAACACAAGACCGCCATAGGATGGACATTGGCGGATATCAAGGGAATAAGCCCTACTACTTGCGTCCATAGGATACTTCTTGAGGAGGGGACAAAACCCACTAGAGAGGCTCAACGTCGTCTCAACCCTCCTATGATGGAAGTTGTGAAGAAGGAGGTCATCAAACTCCTAGATTGTGGCGTCATATACCCCATTTCAGACTCCAAATGGGTGTCCCCAGTTCAAGTTGTACCTAAGAAGTCAGGAGTGACTGTTGTGAAGAATGCAGAAAACGAATTGGTACCCCAAAGGACAGTTACTGGCCACAGAGTTTGCATTGACTACAGGAAGCTCAACGCAACAACAAGGAAAGATCACTTTCCTCTTCCATTCATTGATCAGATGCTTGAGCGTTTGGCTGGACATGATTACTACTGCTTCTTGGATGGCTACTCAGGGTACAATCAGATTGCCATAGCCAATGAAGACCAAGAGAAGACGACATTCACTTGTCCCTTTGGAACATTTGCTTATCGTCGTATGCCTTTTGGACTATGCAACGCCCCAGGTACCTTTCAAAGGTGTATGGTAAGTATATTTTCGGATTTTATTGAGAAAATCATAGAGGTATTCATGGATGACTTTTCTGTTTTTGGAAAAAGCTTTGATGATTGTCTTAATAATCTGGAAATTATTTTAAAGCGTTGTGTGGAAACTAACCTTGTGCTAAATTGGGAAAAGTGTCATTTTATGGTTAGACAAGGTATAGTTCTAGGACATATTGTCTCTTCTAGGGGAATTGAGGTTGATAAAGCTAAGGTAGACCTTGTGCGTTACTTACCCTCTCCCACTTCTGTGAGAGAGATTCGTTCTTTTCTTGGCCATGCAGGGTTTTACAGGAGATTTATCAAGGATTTCTCCAAGATTTCGAGACCTCTATGCCAACTACTCCAAAAGGATGTGTCGTTTGTGTTTGACAAGGAGTGTCAAGAGGCCTTTGACAAGCTCAAGGAGCTATTGACGTCTGCCCCTATCATGCTACCTCCAGATTGGTCCTTGCCCTTTGAGTTGATGTGTGACGCCTCTGACTATGCAGTTGGAGCTGTTTTGGGGCAAAGGAAGGACAAACGACCGTATGCCATCTACTACGCCTCAAGGACTCTGAATGATGCACAACTGAACTACTCAACTACAGAGAAAGAGCTCCTTGCAGTTGTTTTTGCCCTTGAGAAGTTTCGTTCCTACTTACTTGGTACCAAGGTGATTATTTATACTGACCATGCAGCTTTGAAGTACTTGATGACCAAGAAGGAGGCGAAACCAAGGCTCATTAGATGGATCCTACTCTTGCAAGAGTTTGACGTTGAAATCAAGGACAAGAAGGGTAGTGAGAACGTGGTAGCTGACCACTTGAGTCGTTTGGTGCACGCAGAAGACCCTCTCCCTTTGGTGGAGACGTTTCCAGATGAACAACTCTTTGGAATCCAGGTAAGTGAACCATGGTATGCGGATATTGTGAATTACATTGTTTCTAGGAAGATTCCTGATACCATGTCACGTGCTCATAGAGATAGGCTTAAGAAAACTGTTAAGCAATATGTTTGGGATGAACCTTATCTGTGGAAATATTGCTCTGATCAATTGATTAGGAGATGTGTGCCTGAACATGAACATAATGCCATACTTTCTTTTTGCCATTCTAAAGCATGTGGAGGTCACTTTGGGTCTAAGAAAACTGCGTTTAAAGTGTTGGAATCTGGGTTCTTTTGGCCAACCTTATTTAAGGATGCATATGCATATTGTTTAACTTGTGATAGATGCCAAAGAACAGGAAATCTAAGCTCTAGAGATCAAATGCCTTTATCCAATATCATAACTGTTGAAATATTTGATGTCTGGGGTATAGATTTCATGGGACCTTTTCCTTCATCTTTTGGATTTCTCTATATCTTGCTTGCTGTGGATTATGTGTCGAAATGGGTGGAGGCAAAAGCCACTCGAACTAATGACTCTAAGGTTGTTGCAGATTTTATCAAGTCTAACATCTTTAGCAGGTTTGGCATGCCTAGAGTTCTCATTAGTGATGGTGGTTCCCACTTTTGCAATCGAACGATTGAGGCTCTCTTGAAGAAATATGATGTGACACATAAGGTTTCTACACCTTATCATCCACAAACAAGTGGACAAGCTGAAGTCTCAAATCGTCAAATCAAGGGAATATTGGAGAAGACTGTGAACCCTAACAGAAAGGATTGGTCCTTGCGTTTGGAGGATGCTTTGTGGGCCTACAGAACTGCATACAAAACTCCCATAGGTATGTCCCCATATCGAATTGTCTATGGCAAACCGTGCCATTTACCTGTGGAGTTAGAGCACAAAGCTTGGTGGGCTGTGAAGCAGTTTAACATGGATCTAGATGAGGCTGGGCTTCATAGGAAGCTACAATTGCAAGAGTTAGAGGAGATTAGGAATGATGCTTTCGAAAGTGCCAAGATCTACAAGGACAAGACTAAGGCCTTCCATGATAAGATGATTCGTAGGAAGATTTTTGTTGTGGGACAGAAAGTTCTTTTATTCCATTCTCGTCTTAAACTCTTTCCAGGTAAACTTCGTTCTCGTTGGATTGGACCTTTTGTTATTACTCATGTGTTTCCTCATGGAGCTGTGCAGATAAAGAGTGAACAAACAGGTAACGAGTTCAAAGTGAATGGCCATCGCCTCAAGCCATACTATGAGACGTTTGTGGAGGATGAAGTGGAGGATGTACCCCTCCAAAACGCTCCACAACATGAGGATTAATTGGAGGTACAAGTCTAGGCTGAAAGACTATAAACATTAAGCGCTGCTTGGGAGGCAACCCAATTCAGAAGTAGCTGTGAAGGAGTCTACACACGCAGATTTGATTTCTCCTTCCCTATTTCTCTTTCTTTTCATGTTTTCCTTTTGATTTAGTAGTCATTTTCGTAAATCTCTACCCTATATGCTTATTTGTTCATTGCATGCTTATGATTGATTACATTGAGGACAATGCAATATTTAAGTGTGGGGGAAGGGATTTACACTTTTGTCTTGAGTCATATATATTGAAAAATACAAAAAAATCAAAAAAATGTCAAAAATCAACAAAATTTCGTTGCTTTATGGAGTCATTGAGTCATGTTTTGGGTGAAATAATTTCTTCATCGTAGGCGCATCTATTAAGGTGTGATGTCTAGGTTTGGTTTGGATACGAGAAGTGCTAGCAAAGGGTCTCGTCCCTCGCTAAACAAGTGAGCTGAGCTCCGCCAAAATCGTTCCCTTCCTTACCTGGTCACATCCCAAAGGAGTTACCGAAAGGAGAAAGGAAATAACCCTAGTCCTTAGTTAACGTCTACTGAGTCTTTATCTTGTGTTATTTTGTTTTGAGTCTTAGGATGCCCTTTCAACTGTCTAGGATGATTCTATATCTCTGAAATTACGACTAAAAGAGAATCACAAAATTGAGATGACTTTAAAATGGTATTCTTTGGTTAATTGAGATATATGAAAAATGTGTGCCTTGTAGTGGATATGGATTTCGTGACTTTGGTACAGAATATGAGCATGTTAAGATGAGTTTTGATTCATATAGACCCATGTGAGATAATTGAGCCCATGTCCCTTTTTCTTGGAGTGAATCGAAAATATATATTCTTATTTTCTTGGCGATGTTTTGATGATCTCATTATTCTTTCATCTTGATTGACTACTTGCCATAGATTAAGTTTGATGGACTAGAGAATGCTAGAATTCACTCTTGTGCTTGTTGAGACGTTATATCAATACATGGCCCTGATTCTGGAAAGGATAGAGGCAACCTAGGAACTACCACCATTGCCATATAAACCTGTGTCCCTATTTGCGCCCGTCGTGGGACTCCCCTAGATAAACCCCTTTGAGCCTACGTTAAGCCTTTTCTTTCATCACCCTTAAAAATCTTTAACCTAAAACTTAGTATAGCTATAACCCTACCCTTTGTTTAAGAACTTAGTGGAGCTAAATTGAGACTTTACTTGAAGATTTTTGGCGTCCATAATAAAGAATGAGAAGAGGTGAAAGCTCAAGTGTGGGGTAGACTTGTCCATAAGAGAAAAATGTATGAAAAAGCCGAGAAAAAGAAAGTGAAAAAGAAAAGTGTACGGCTAGAAACAAAAAGAAAGAAAAAGATGAAATATCTATGGATTTTAGCCCCCATACTTGGTGAGTTTGGAGTTTACTTTGATTTGAAGGCCCATTACAGAAAAATTTGGCCTTTGTCCAACTCATTAGTAACCAAAGGAAGTTTAGAGTGAAGTTTGGGCCCAACATGAAGACATTAGGCCCCTTTATAACACCCCCATGGGATAGTGACGTTTTTGCATATTTGGTGGATTTCTAGAAGTCTCTCTACATTTGCATGAGCTCCGCTAGGTTTTTAGGACACTTTGTTAAATTCCTTACCCTTCGTTTCTTTAAAACCTTGAGCCATGGCCCCATTACAACCTTTGATAAGACCTTCTTGATCCTTAAGATGGGACAGTCCTTGATGTGGAGATGAGTTACAAGAGTTGAGCCTATGGCTTGGGTCCATCTGTGCAAGTAGTTGATATCTTTCATGAGATCTTTAAAAGAAAATTATACATATGCTTTCGTTTCTTGCATTATGTGATACACTTGCTATCTTTCACATATACTTGAGTGTATAAGCTTTTAAGCATTGCCATGATCTGAGAGAAGAAAGAGTGGATATACTTGTGAGGATTTGAATCATACTTGTTTGAAACATGCTTAACAGAAACCATCACCGTTGTTCCAACCAAGTCCTATTTGTGTATATGTAACTTATGTGTTTTAATTAACTCTCGAATGCCTAAACATTGATTCTTTGTGAAGTGCTAATCTTGGTGTTATGAAAGTAAGAGATTGCTGAGACAAAAGTTAAAGGGCAATAGAGTCTGTTATGTGTCAAGTCTTTAAATTTTAGTTGAGTCGTAGTCGTGTATGTGTTGTAATTTTGCTAAGGGACTAGCAAAAGCTAAGTGTGGGGGAATTTGATAGGAGCATTTTAATGCGACGTTTTAACTGCATTTCCCTACATTTTTCTGCGCCATTTCCTTGAAAAATCCCTGTTTGGGAAAGTTTCCATTCTTTGATTGGGAAAGTTCCTTATTGTAGAAAGTTTCCATTTTTGTCTTCATTTCTCATTTCTCATTTCTCATTTCTCATTTCTCATTTTTAGTAAGTTTCTATTTTTCATTTTTAGAAACTTTCCATTTCTCAATTTTAGAAAGTTTCTATTTTTCAAATTAGGTAAGTTTCCATTTTTCATATTAGTTTCTATTTTCAGGACCTCCGAGCTAAAAAGTGGAAATGAATGCACGAATGGAAAGAGGAGCTTGCGAACATCAAGACGAACGAATATGAGAAGAATTGGGCCACACATTTGAGCAGAAATGAAGAAACAAGCTTTCCTAATCCAACTAGGAAACCCTGCGAAATGGAGGAAGGCTTCCGAGCAAGTTTCCAACGCAACCATGAAAAAGAAATGGAAAAATAATGAGTTTTGCGTTGGAAGATGAGAAGACTTGAAGTTGAAGCAACGAGGCCCAAGAACTCTATGGATTTTCGGCAAAATGGATCAAGGCCCATCAAAAGCCCATGGAATTAGGGTTTGTGACGCATGGAGGAAACCCTAGGGTTGCATTGCCGTGAAAATCAAAAGGAGGAGGCAAAAGTGGCGTGAAAAATCAAGGGAAGAATCAAAGATTACGCAAGAGATTTTCTAGGGTGGAGTTTAAGGAAAGAAATCAAGAAAGAGACCAAATTGCGTCTAGGTTCATTCCTAGAAACCCTAAGCATGTTTTGGCCGAAATATCAAGAAGAAAATCAGAAAATATTCAAGGAATTTCGGCAAGAATATATTAGGGTATCTCCTTGGAGTTTTATGATTGGTTGGATGACACACTAGGGCTTACTTGGCAATTTCTCATTGGTGGAAGGCATGTGGAATTATTAATTTAATTCCTTGGTAAATAAATCAGAAAACTCACGGCTTGGAAGCCAAGACATGCCGTTCCCTATATATACACTCACCCTAGACGTCTCCAAACACACTTTTACAATTTAGAAAATTCTCTCTACGCGCGGAAGCTCTCTCCATTCTCTAGTGCAACTTTTGGCGTTTTCAAGCAAGGAAGGAAGAAGCAAGCTTAGGCCGTGAGCATCATCATCCATTCCACCTTGAAGCCGTGTACTTTGAAGCTTGCTTTCGAGTTTCATTAGTTCATCATTCGAGTTATTCATCCATCTCTCCATTCACGGTGTAATTCAACCTTCTTTCTTGTAATCACTTTTGATTCTCCTTGTTTGATTTCGTTGGATGTTGTTCTAGTTAACGTTTATGTTTGAACAAGGTTTATATTCTGAAAATTTATGATTGATTAAGGATTTTCGATTTCTATGTTGTGATTCCAAAGTTGCTTATGTGTGATTGTTCGATTGAGTTTGCTTTATAGATAACTTTTGTATTTTAATCTTATGTGGTTCGAAACACTTAGGGTTTTGATATAATGGTGCTAGGTTTAAGAACATGAAATCGACTTTTCGTTTTGTGTAAACTTGAATCAAAGTAGTAAAGGTTTTGGACAAAATCGAATTCAATTGAAGAGGATTGCAATTAGGTGAACTTATTCATACTAAGTTGTACACTTGAGTTGATAGCCTTTCCTTGAACTTCTTGCGTTGAACATGTATGATTGACTAGCTTTCTAGGGTTTGATTACATGTTTGATAGGATTAATCTATGTGCTTTCATTTAGATTAATTAGCATTGAAAAGTAAAATATGGGAAATCGTTTGCTTTCGAATGTTTCACATGATCAACTCCTTTCACATGACTTGGAAGAACAATGTAGGTTGTATTCGAATTTAATCATGAATCGGTTTTAATCTTTGTTTCTTACATATCATTCTTGTATTTGTGTTTTTGTTCATACTTAGTTTTAATTCTTGTTTTTAATTTTCGAAAACCAAACCCTAAAACCCCTTTTGAATTCGTAAATAATATGTATATGTGTGAATACTATACTTTGTTTTATTTTAATTGTTTAAATTGTCCTACATTGACAGGTGTACCCTCAATCCCCGGAATAGAACGATCCCTATTTGCTTATACTACTAATGATGTTTAAAGGGTTAAATTATATGCTTGCTTTGAGCGTATCAGGTCCGTTCTTTTCTTGGACATGCAGGTTTCTACAGGCGCTTTATCAAGGATTTTTCCAAGATTTCTAGGCCCCTATGTCGTCTACTTCAAAGGAAGTGGCGTTTGAGTTTGATGAGGATTGCAAGAAGCATTCAACACTTTGAAGGAGCTTCTAACGTCTGCACCAATTATGCTTCCACCAGATTGGTCTCTACCTTTGAGATCATGTGTGACGCCTCAGATTATGCCATTGGGGCCGTGCTAGGACAAAGAAGGGACAAGAAGCCCCACGCCATCTACTATGCTTCTAGGACCCTTAATGATGCTCAACTCAATTACTCTACAACTGAAAAAGAACTTCTAGCTGTTGTTTTTGCCTTAGAAAAATTTCGATCTTATTTGTTGGGTACTAAAGTTATTATTTATTCTGATCATGCAGCTCTGAGGTACCTGATGTCAAAGAAGGAGGCAAAACCTAGGCTAATTCGTTGGATACTCTTGCTTCAAGAGTTTGATGTTGAGATCAAGGATAAAAAGGGCTCTGACAACGTTGTGGCAGATCACTTGGAGATGTTTCCGGATGAACAACTCTTCGGAATCCAGGTAAGTGAGCCTTGGTATGCAGATATTGTTAATTATTTGGTGTCCAATACGTTCCCTAGTAATATGCTAAGTGTTCAACGTGATAGACTTAAGTTTTTAGCTAGACAATATGTTTGGGATGATCCTTACTTGTGGAATATTGTTCTGATAATTGATAAGGAGATGTGTGCCTAATAATGAACAAAAGCTATTCTTGAGTTTGTCATTCTAAACAATGTGGTGGTCACTTTGGCTCGGATAGAACTGCTAGGAAGGTGTTGGAATGTGGTTTTTATTGGCCTACTATATTTAAAGATGCATATAATTTTGTATGACATGTGATAGGTGCCAAAGAACTGGTAATTTAGGACCTAGAGATCAAATGCCTTTAACTCCTGTTATAATAGTCGAAATCTTTGATGTTTGGGTATAGATTTCATGGGTCCTTTTCCTTCATCTAATGGGTTCCTTTATATTCTCTTGGCTGTTGATTATGTTTCTAAGTGGGTGGAAGCGAAAGCCACCAGGACTAATGATTCTAAGGTTGTTGCAGAGTTTATAAAGTCTAATATTTTTAGTAGGTTTGGCATGCCTAGAGCACTCATTAGTGATGGAGGTTCTCACTTTTGCAACAAGACCATTGAAGCGTTGCTTAGGAAGTATCATGTGACCCATAAGGTTTCAACGCCTTATCATCCTCAAACAAGTGGACAAGCAGAAGTTTCAAATAGGGAGATCAAGAGGATACTTGAGAAAACCGTGGGTCCTTCAAGGAAGGATTGGAGCCAACGTTTGGAGGATGCTCTTTGGGCATATAGGACGGCTTTCAAGACACCAATTGGGATGTCACCATTTCGTTTGGTGTATGGGAAACCGTGTCACTTACCTGTGGAGTTGGAGCATCGAGCTTGGTGGGCAATCAAGACATTCAACATGGAATTGGATGAAGCTGGACTTCATAGGAAATTGCAACTCAATGAGCTTGAGGAAATTCGGAATGATGCCTATGATAGTGCACGGATTTACAAGGAAAAGACAAAGGCTTTTCATGATAAGATGATTCGTGGAAAGACCTTTGTAATTGGTCAAAAAGTTCTTTTATTTCATTCTAGATTGAGACTTTTTCCTGGTAAGTTACGTTCTAGATGGGTTGGTCCTTTTATAGTTACTAATGTCTTTCCTCATGGTGCTATACAGATAAAGAGTCATATAACTGGAGCGGAATTCAAAGTGAATGGACATCGTCTTAAGCCTTACTATGAGGCGTTTGTGGAGCATAATGTGGAGGATGTACCCCTCCAAGAGGCGCCACAACCAGAAGAGTAAATGAAGGTGCAAGTCTAGGTGAAAGACTTTAAACATTAAGCGCTGCATGGGAGGCAACCCATTTCATCCGTAGCTGTGGAGGAGTCATCAACGCAGATTTGCTTTCTTGCACTCTTCCCTTCTCTTTTTATTTCGAAAACTTTGTCTTTATTTTTAGATTTCTTGCGTTAACTCTTATGCCATGCTTGATTGATGCTTTGTATGCTTTATACTTGTTTATACATTGAGGACAATGCATGATTTAAGTGTGGGGGAAGGGTTTAACGTTTCACTTTGTTTTAGGAGCTAGTTTTGTGGTTATAAAAAGAAAACAAAATAAAAAACGGAAAAATCAGAAAATAAAAAATTTTCGTTAACTTTTGTTTTAAGTTTTGTGTTTACTATTTCGGTTTTATACTTATGTGTTTTGCTTGTTTGTTTATTGTTAGAGTCAAAATGATTTTTGGGTAAATATCTTCTTCATCGTAGGCGCATCCAATGGGATGTGATGTCTAAGGTCTAGTTTGGATATGAGAAGTGCTAGCAAAGGGTCTCGTCCCCTGCTAAACAAGTGAGCTGAGCTCCGCCAAAATCGTTCCTCTATTCACCTGGTCATGTTTCAAAGGAGTTACCGAAAGGAGAAGGGAAATATCCCTAAGTTCCAAACGTTTTTGTCATGTTTGTTGCGTCATTTATATGTTGTTTTTGTTTGTTTTGTGATCGAGTCTTAGGATGCCCTTTTTAACTGTCTAGGATGAGCTTATATCTCTGAAATTAAGGCTAAAAGAGGATCACAAGATTGAGATAATGTTTGATGATATTCTTTGGTTAATTATGATGTATGAAAAGCATATGAATGTGTAGTAGATATGGTGCATGCGTAACTTTGGTACAGAATATGAACATGTGGAAGATAAGTTGTGATTCATAATAACCCTTGTGAGAATTTGAGCCATGTGCCCTTTCTTTGTTGAGTGATTAAATGAAAAATGATTATACTCTTATTTTCTTGGCGATGATTTTGTTGATCTCATTATTCTTTCATCTTGATTGACTACTTGCCATAGATTAAGTTTGATGGACTAGAGAATGCTAGAATTCACTGTTATGCTTGTTGAGACGTTTATGATCAATATATGGCCCTGATTCTGGAGAGGATAAAGGTACTTACTTAGGATTTTACCACCATAGCCAAATATAGCCTGTGTCCCTAATTGTGCCCGTCGTGGGACTCCCCTAGTTTAACCATTTTGAGCCTACATTAAGCCTTTTCTTTCATCACCCTCAAAATTCCTTAACCTTAACCCTAGTATAGTTATATCTTTACCCTTTGTTCTAAAGACTTAGTGGAGCATATTTTTGAGACTTTGCTTGGAGTTTTGGCGTCAAGGAAGAATTTTGAAGACATGAAGAAGTTCAAGTGTGGGGGTAGACTTGTCCATATGTAATCTTTGTATGTTATTGCCGAAAAGAAAAAAAAAAGAATGAAATCGTAAAAAATTATCAAGAAAAGAATATTTCGGCAATTAAGAGAAAATGTGTGATATTGTTTAAGTGTTTATGGATTTTAGTCCCCTATACTTGGTGAATTTGGAGTTTGTTTTAAATTGAAGGCCCATTGTTGAAAATTTTGGTCTTTGTCCAATTCACTTGTTCGGAAGAAGGTTAGAATGAAGTTTGGGCCCAACATAATGGTACTTGGCCCTTTTATAAGCCTTTGAAGGATACTTAGCGTTTGCTATGCTTGGTGGATTCGAAATATGGTCTCTCTACATCTACAAGTGCTCTACTAGGTTTTTAGGATACTTTGTGATTTCCCTATCCCTTCGTTTCTTTTAACCTTAAGCCTTGGCCCCATAACAACCTTGAATTGTAAGACCTCTTTGATCCTTAAGATGGGACAGCCTTTGATCTGTGGAGATGAGTTATAACTGTTGAACTTATGGCTTGGGTTCATCTGTGCAAGTAGTTGATATCTTTCATGAGATCTTTAAAAGAAAAATATATAATGTGCTTTCGTTTCTTATACATATGTGATACACTTGTTTATTTTTCACATATACTTGAGTGATAAGCTTTTAAGCATGAGCCTTGAATCTGAGAGAAGAAAGAGTGATATATCCATGTGAGGTTTGAATCATGACTTGTTTGAAATATGTTAAAGAAACCACCACCATTGTTTACCCCCAAGTCTTACATGCTTATATGTGAATTATATCTTGTAATTAACTCTTGAATATCTTGATGATGTGATGCTTGGTTAAGTGCTAATCTTGGTGACTTGAAAGTATGAGATTTCTGAGACAATATGTTAAAGGGCGTAGAAGTCATTTGTGTTGTTAACGTCTTGGTCTTTGTTTCTGGTTTTGATTTTCGTTTGAGTCTTCTAAGTGTTTTACGTTTTTGAGTCTTTGTGTCTTTGTGTTTTCGTTTTCTATACTTAGTTTGAATTTTCGTTAGTTTCTTTGTTTTGTTTTGTAGTCTTTTGGTTGTTATGTTGATTTTGCTAAGGGACTAGCAAAAGCTAAGTGTGGGGGAATTTGATAGGAGCATAAAATGCGACGTTTATAATGTTTAAACCCTATATTTTGCTAAGTTATTTCCTTTATCTTGATCAATTTAACTTAGTTAGTGTTTTACAGGTGAAAATGGAGTCTCAAAGTCCAAAAATGGCTAAGGAAGGCACAAGTGGCGCAGAAATGGAAAGAAATGAAGAAATGGAAGTTTTCGCAGTTTGACTAGGAAAAGGAATCCTAGTTGGAGTAGGAATCAGAAGCTGACTTGGATTCAAACTCTTAAGTCGCGGAAATTAGAAGTTCTACTTGAATAGGGAGACCCAATTCTACTCAGATAAGGAATCCTAGTGTGACAAGGAGTCCCTGTTGGATAAGGATTACTCAAGAAGGTTCCGGAAGAGTGTAGAAGAATCGCAGAAAAGAAGTTTGTATTCAACTAGGAAACCTACTTGCATATGGAGTTCTACTCATACTAGGAGAGCTATGGAATGTACAAGAAGCATCTAGAAGTCTCAAGAAGATCATATGCCGTGCACATGGAAGAGAAAGCAACAAGGAATTCGGATTTCAAAGCAATGTGGAATTTGGACTTCTTGTTGAGTAAGGATTGGAATTTCTTGAGGGTTCTTGAAGGTTCTATCAAGTTCTTGACGTTTCTACTTCAGAATAGGCGTGGAAGACATGTGAGAGGCATGTGATGCAAAGGGAAATCGAATTGGACTCAACTTGTGCATTAAAAGTCAAATCCATTACAGATTCGGAAATCTGCCTGTGCAGATCAGTCAACTTCAACGGAGTGTCAAAAATCGCTCAGAGCTCAGAAAATTATGATCTTTATATGGTTGGAAAGCTACAGATGTCTAGTTTCCAGAGCTTTTTACAGCTCATCAATAGCTATTTTCTAGAGAAAGTTATGGCCGTTTTAGTGGACTGAGGTCAATCCTGCCGGAAATCTGTTTTGAGAGAAAGAAGTCCTAAATCAACACGAACTAAGAGAAACCAAGTAGAAACGAATTGGGAGTGCCTTGAGACGTTCTACTATATATACCTTGTGTATTAGACGTTCAGGGTTGACACATTATTCTCCACAATTTCGTTTCTCACCGGTTTGCTCTTGAGTTTCAGGTTTTTGCATCTACAAGTTCCTAGCCGTGCCATCCTCCATCCTAGCCGTGAATTCTACCTTGTGTTGCTGCCTTGGATCTGCTTTGGACCTTGGGACGTAGTCAAGGGTTGTTCATACCATCTTCCCTATGTTTTCTTTACGGTTTAGTGTTTTGTAGTTGTATTTTCTGTTTTGTTTTCCTTATGTGTAAAACCGAAACCATGAGATAACTTTCTGATTTTTGAATGCGATTTTGATGTTCTTTTCAATGATTGATTGGTTTATGCGTGTTTGATCTTTATTTGTTGCCGAAATATGGAATGATAATCTGGTTTTGTTTTATGGAAAACTTTTATGTGTTCTTGTTCTTTGGGTGCGCAACTTAGGATGATTGCATGTAATTGGAGCTAGTAATTAGGTGAACGCTTGTTGATCCTAGTTCGTTAAAGTAGTAAAGGCTTTGTACAAAGGTCGAGATCAGATTATGCATGTAATGAAAAGACTTGCTTTGAGTACTTGAATTTGCATGTTTATTGACTAAACTTTCACTTGTGCTTAATGATTCGAATGCATGAGATCATGAGTTGCTTTGATTGTGTGATACCTGCATTTGAAGTATATTGTTTAGGCGCTTGTTCTACTCAATTGTGTAAAGGGAAGTCATATAAGGGACATTGGGCGCTTGTAACTTTGTTTCTTGGTTGATATCGTTTCATGGTAACTAAAAGATTAAAGATTGCATGAATGGATTGTTCTTGATTAGTTCTTGAAAAATTGTTCTTCAAAAATTCTTCTTTTCCCACCTATGTAAATAAAAACGTTTTCAATCTTTGTTTATTTTCTGAAAATTTATGTTTTCAATCTTCAAAAACCCCCCATCTTTATGTTTTCTTGTTTGTGTAAATAAATAAAATTAACTTAGATTTTTAGGTAGCATGTTAACCTAGTTAAATAAAAATAATAAATAAAAAAAATAATAAATGTTTTTAATTCGTGAATAGTGTCTCCGTGAATAGTAAATATGTGTTTGTTTTAGTTTTAGTGTTTTTTTAGGAGTTTGTTATGAGTTTGTTAGGTCTCCTTAATTTAAGGGATAGGTTCCTAAATTTTAGGGAAAGTAGTTAGAGTTAGTTTTGACTTAGGATTTAATGTTTGACTTGGTCAATAATTTGTTTTCTTAGTAATTAAGTAATCCTAATTAGTATATAACTAGTAATCCTTGTTGTATATGGATTCCCAATATGATTTGGACTTGTAAATTGTGTATAAATAGGAGTAGGATTTCTAAACCTTTTCTAACTTGTTTTCTCTCTTATTTTCGTCCATGCCTATATATATACTTGTATATTTTTGTTATTCTCTCATTCCTTGCTCTCTAAATTCGTGTGAATGTATGTATGCTCTCTAATTCTTTGTTGTTTCTTTTGTTGTTCGAAATTTATGCATGCTTGTACTTGTAAAAAATTCTAATTTTTGTGTAATGTATATTCTATGTTTCTTTGATTTGTTTCTCACATGTTAGCACCCTCAATCCCCGGCTTGAACGATCCCTGCTTATCCTATACTAACGCTCGACATTTTCAGGGTTTAAATTGGCGAATGCTTTTGCACGTATCACATATCCACTCTTTCTTCTCTCAGAATTCAAGGCAATGCTTAAAAGCTTATACACTCAAGTATATGTGAAAGATAGCAAGTATATCACATAATGTAAGAAACGAAAGCACATGTATAATTTTCTTTAAAGATCTCATGAAGGATACCAACTACTTGCACAGATGGACCCAAGCCATAGGTTCAACTCTTGTAACTCATCTCCACATCAAGGGCTGTCCCATCTTAAGGATCAAGAAGGTCTTTTCAAGGGTTGTAATGGGTTAAGGCTCAAGGTTAAAGAACTGAAAGGTAAGGATTTATCAATGTGTCCTAAAAACCTAGTAGAGCATATGTAGATGTAGAGACCTCAAGAAATCCACCAAGGCATTGCAAAAACGTCACTTTCCCTAGAGGTAACATAAAAGGGGCCTAATGTCTTCATGTTGGGCCCAATCTTCATTGTAAACTTCCCCTGAACTATAGTGAATGGACAAAGGCCAAATTTTTCTTTAGTGGGCCTTCATTTCAAAGCAGACTCCAAAATTACTAAGTATGGGGGACTAAAATCCATAAATATTTCTTTCTTTTCTTTTCTTTTTATGCCGTACACTATTTTCTTTTCTTTTTATTTTTCACGGCTTTCACATATTTTTTTTTTCTTTATGGACAAGTCTACCCCCACACTTGAACTTTCACCTCTTCTCAATTTTCATCTTTAGCACCAAACCCACGTAGTATGTCTCAAAAGATAGCTCCACTAAGTTCTTAGAACAAAGGGTAGGGTTGTAACTATACTAAGCTTCATGGTTAAGGATTTTAGGGTGATGAACGAAAAGGCTTAGTATAGGCTCAAAGGGGCTTATCTAGGGGAGTCCCACGACGGGTACAAATGGGGACACAAGTTTATATGGCAATGGTGGTAATTCCTAGGATGCCTCTATCCCTTCCAGAATCAGGGCCATGTATTGATATACGTCTCAACAAGCACAAGAGCGAATTCTAGCATTCTCTAGTCCATCAAACTTAATCTATGGCAAGTAGTCAATCAAGATGAAAGAATAATGAGATCATCAAAACATCGCCAAGAAAATAAGAATATATTTTCATTTCACTCCAAGAAAAAGGGACATGGGCTCAATATCTCACATGGGTTTTTATGAATCAAAACTCATCCTAACATGCTCATATTCTGTACCAAAGTTTCGAAATCCATATCCACTACAAGGCACATATTTTTCATATATCTCAATTAACCAAAGAATACCATGTTTAAGTCATCTCAATTTTGTGATCCTCTTTTAGTCATGATTTCAAAGATATAGAATCATCCTAGACAGTTGAAAGGGCATCCTAAGACTCAAAACAAAAACAAAAGCAACGAAAATTTTTAAATTTTTGACATTTTTCAATTTTTTTGTATTTTTCAATATATGACTCAATATAAATCCCTTCCCCCACACTTAAATATTGCATTGTCCTCAATGTAATCAATTAAAAGCATGCAATGAAACACTTAAGCATATAGGGATGAAATTTACGAAAATAATACTAAATTCAAAAAGCAAAAACGAAAAATAAAAGATAAGGATAAAGAAAGCAAATCTGATTTGCATGGGTTGCCTCCCAAGTAGCGCTTGGTTTTAACGTCTTCTCAGCCTAGACGTGGTTTCCTCTTCTCCTCAGTTGGTGGAACCTTCAAAGCCTCCCTTTGGGTTTGGAATTGTGTTGCTCGGAAGCTTACCACTCTCATGAAACTTGGTCATGAAGTCCACCACTTGTCCCATTTGCTTCTTGAGCTCTGCAATGTCCTTGGCATTGGTCTGTTGTCCTTGAAGCAAAGTCTGTGTGGCATTAGTCAATGCCTGAGTAGAATTAGTCAATGCCTCTATCGTCTTATCATAGTGAGAATTGGGATTCCCTACATTGTGTTGAGGAGGCATGTAAGGTCTTTGATAAGGAGGTCCTTGAGGACGTTGGAAACTGCCACCAAGAGGGTTCTGAACATTTTCATTGTTGGTCCACTTGAAGTTGGGGTGGTCCCTCCATCCAGGGTTATAGGTATTCGAATATGGATCATACCTTGGACGTGGGGGACCCCCTTGGTTCCCTTGATAGCCTCCTATAGCATTCACAGACTCCCAACCACCATTCTCACTCAGTTGAGGACATTGATCCGTAGGATGTCCTTGAGTAAAGCATACCCCACAAGCAGAGGGTCCTCCATGGCCTTGAGTAGTCGCCACCTTGTTCACAAGAAGGGTGAGTTTGCTCAATTGATCCGCAATGGCAGGACTAGTGCTCACCTCATTTACCCTACGAGTGGGTTGTCTCACACCCTCATACTGTTGGGAGTTTAGGGCACGATTAGCTATAAGTTCCCTCCCAACCGCAGGTGACTTATCCACAAAAGCTCCACCAGCTGCAGCATCAAGCATTTGCCTTTCCAAGGTAAGAGTCCTTCGTAAAAGCATGTAAGTAGGGTCTCATCCTTCATTTGATGTTGAGGACATTGTGCAAGTAGGGAGTTGAACCTCTCATAGTACGCAGCATATGACTCATCATGGGCTTGCTCTATTCCACTAAGCTTCTTCCTAAGTGTGATGACCTTTGAAGCTGGGAAGTATTTCTCCAAGAAGGCCTTTCTCATTGTTTCCCATGATGTGATACGACCTGCAGGAAGCTCATATAGCCAATCTTTGGCTCTATCAGCTAGAGAGAATGGAAATGCTCTCATCTTAAGAAGGTTCTCATCTGCCCCTTGTGGTTGCATGTTTGCACAAACAGATTGGAATTCTCGTACGTGCTTGTTAGCATCCTCCATATTGAGGCCATGGAAGATAGGGAGCTTGTGCAACAATCCACTCTTAAGCTCGAACTCTGCCTGTCTTCCAGCTGCAGGGGCAGGGTATACTATGCCTGTAGGGGGTCCTCCTTCAACAGTTGCGGTGGAGAGCTCCCTAATAGATGCCATTCTCTCTTCTTCGACTTCTTCAGGTGGTGGTGAAGGTGGTGGTGTAGAGTTGGACGAAATCACAGGTGAAGGTGAACGTGAAGGAGGAGATGGACTTGGTGTAGGTGATGTAGACTCCTCAGAAAAGTAAGTCCGCTTCCCTTGCTCGTTAAATGTGTACTCTTTGTATGTTGAAGGGGAAGGGCTTGTGTGCTCAAGAAGTGAAGGACCCTTCAAGCGAGCGAGCCTTGCTTCGATTTCCTTTAGTGTAGAGGAACTAAAAGGCTCGGTCATTCATAGGAATCCTGAACATCATCAAAATTCAAAGAAGTTAGCAAAGTATAAAGTGAGTTAATTACAAATTAGTGATTTATACATCAACCTTACTATTCACGAGTCACTATTCACAAGTTACTATTCACGACTTTACTATTTATGATTTATACAAGTATAAAGAGAAGTATAAATTACAAACTATCCACAATCTTTTCACAAATAAACCACGTAAGAAGTTTATACAAGTATAACATTGTACAAAACAACACAATTTACAAGTGGAGGTTATGTTCAAGCATCTTATAATCTTTACAAAATAAAGTTAATATCTCAATTGATTACAAGTTGTAAGTCGAGCCCAATAGAAACCACTACTATTGGTGAGATACGATCTAGGGATAGTCGCCTAGACATAAGTCGCTTTCCTTTGTTTCAGAAGGCTAGATGGCCAGATTAAGAGGTAAGTGAGAGGGAGGACTCATTTTGGTGACACTACGGAGGCTACTCCCTCATTGAGGTTTAGGCCCCTATTGGCTACTCCCACATTGTGGTTTACGCACAGTCTATAGTATCTCTGAGATCCAATTTGAACCCATCACCCAGGGTCTCAACCTAAGACACCACCTATATACCCCTTACTCAGCTTGAAAAGAACTCATGTGTTAGACAGTTCTCCAAATGCTAATAAAAGCCGCCCTCAACCTCATAGGACCTTAGAAAGGCACTAATGAAGGGTTAAGGCCAATATTAACAAAAGGGCCCTTATCTACTCATACGATTTTACACACTTATAACAATTAAGGACTTAACAATATTTACAATTAATTCTTTTCTTTTCGCATTTTACACAAAACTTTCAAACAAACAAACGTTTACACTCTCTCTTTTTTTTTTTTTTTTTTTTTTTTTTTTTTACGAAAATAAGTACAATTATTTACATTCTTTTCTTTTCTTTATAATTATTTTCAACACTTAGGTACGAGAACAGGGAGTCTCGATGTGCAATGGGACTGAAACAGCTACCCTTTTCAAGACTATGTTTAATCCAATATACCTTAGTGAATCACAATATTTTCATTTGTTATATATATCATTATTTCAAATTCAATTCCAAGCGGTAAATCAAGAGGACGTGCGGCCCAAGTATAGTCGTCTAGACACTAAGTCCCTCCTACATCCTTTGGGCAACCTTACTGAAATGGCCAGGTAGGGGAGGACGAACACAAGAGGTAGGATCCATTTTGGCATGAGCTACTCCCACATTGTGGTTTAGGCCCATTTGCATGCACTTCTGAATCCAAGAACCCGTCATGAGCGTTGTCCCCTTCCTAGACACCATCCCACATAGGCTATACTTACTTGGATATAAAAGGTCCTAAGTGTGAAGACAGTTCAATGAATGTTAATAAAGGCCGCCCTCAACCTTAAGGGACCTGAACTAGGTACCAATAAGGGGTTTAGGCCAATATTAATAAACACGACTTCACCTATTCCTTCTTTAATTTACAACTTACAATAAAAATTTGTATTCAACAATATAAATAACAACCTAAGTAATTAACTAACTAATTTTCGACAATTACAAAATAATTAACAAGTAATTTTTTTTTCTTTCGGTCACAATATACAAAACAAATATTCACAATATGGCAAATGATTTTTCAATCCCCGGCAACGGCGCCAAAAATTGATGTCGCTTTTGGGAGCGACCAATTTAACCCTGAAATGTCATTAGTAGTATAAAGTAAATAGGGATCGTTCTATTCCGGGGATTGAGGGTACACCTGTCATTGTAGGACAAACAAACAATTAAAATTAAAACAAAGTATAATATTTACAAAAATATAACAAAATATATACATATTTACGAAAAAGGGGGGATTTTTGATTTTTGGTTTTCGAAAATTAAACTAAGTTAAGAAAATAATTAAAATGCAAAAACATAAAAATACAAATGGGATGCAAGAACAAAGATCAAATTCGAAACTCATGATTAAAATTGATTCAAGTTCATCATTGTTCATCATAGTCATGCAAGAGGAGTTGATCATGTGAAACGTTCAAAAGCAAACAATTTCCCATATTTTACTTTCAATGCTAATTAACCTAAGCGAAAGCACCTAGATTAATTCTATCAAACATGCAATCAAACCCTAGAAAGCTAGTCAATCATGTCATGTTTAATGCATTAAGCACCTAGAAAGGCTATCAACTCAAATGTGCAACTTAGTATGAAAAAGTCCACCTAATTGCAATCTTCTTTGATTAAACTCGGTTTTTGTACAAAACCTTTACTACTTATCGATTCAAGAACACAAAACCAAAAAGTTGATCCATGTTCTCGAATTCGTAGCAACATTCACATAAAAACCCTAAATGTTTCGAACCATTCAAGATTATCATACAAAAGATTTCTATCATGCAAATTTAATCAAACACTCACACAAAAGCAACCATAAATCGCAATATATGAATCTGAAAATTAACAATTAATCATAAAATTTCAGAAAACAACACTTGTTCATACATATGTGTCAACTAAGGCAAAACCAACGAAAATCAAAGCAAAGGTTACAAGGAGAATCGGATTACACCGTGATGAAGATGAGATGAATGAAGTGATGAATGGTCTCTTGAATTTCGAAAGCAATCTTCAAGGATGGTGATGGATGATGTGCACGGCTTGTCCTCTTCTTCCTTGGCCTTGCTTGCACTTCGTGGTTGCCCTAGAGGATGGAGAAGAGCACGGCTAGGCTAGAGAGAGTTTCTGATTTTTTTCTCAAAGTGTAAATGCAAAAGTGTGGAACTCCCTGACGTTGAGAGAAGAGGAGGATATATAGGGGACGGCCAACTTGGTCTCCAAGCCGTGTATTTCTTCTTTATTTTCTATGGGATTAATCTGAAAATGCCACATAGTTTCCTCCAATGATAGCTTGCCACATAAGCCCTATGAGGTGGTGCAACCAATCACAAAATTCCAATATTAATTCCCTAAATAATCTTGCCGAAATTCCCTTGATATAATTCTGATTTTTGTAGTTCAATTCGGCCAAACTTCCTTTAGGGAATTAAGGAATGTATCTAGACTTCTTTTGAGCTTTTCTTGGTCTCCACCTTTTTCTCTTTCCTTTTATTTCTCCCTTGAATATCTCCTTGCCGAATTCTCTAGGGTTTTCTTTTAATTCACACGGCAACTTCCTTCTTTTCCTCTTGGCTTGGACGGCAAAAGATATTCTAGGGTTTATCTCTTGATGAATTTCCATAAAAATAGCCCTAGAAAATCTCCCTAGAAAATCTCCTTTTAATTTCTGATTTTCCACGTCATTTTCCTTGTTTCTCTCTTCATTTTGGACGGCAAACATATCTAGGGTTTCTTCATTGCGTCACAAACCCTAATTGCATGGGCTTTGTGGGCTTTTGATCCATTTGCCGAAAATCCAACAAGTCTTGAGAGTTCTTGGGCCTCCATGCGCCACCTTTGTGCCATGTCATCGTCTAGAGTCTTCAAGAAGCTTCTCTCATGCCATGTCACTTCATTAATTCGATCTCCATTCATGGTTGGCTCAAGAGTCTTGTTTTGGCAAGCTTTCCTTTTCTGGACAGGGTTTCCTGGTTGGACCAGGAAAGCTTCATTTCTTCATTTCTGCTCATTTGTGCTTCCCTTTGTACTTCATCTTGTCTCCCTCCAACGTTGGCTAGCTTCTCTCTCCATTTGTGAGCTCGTTTCAGCTCATTTGTGACAAGGACCTGAAAATAGAAACTAGTAAGAAAAATAGAAACTTTCCTAAAATGAAAAATGGCAACTTTCCTAAACTGAAAATGGGAAACTTTCTAAAAATGATAAATAGAAACTACAAAAATAGAAACTTTCTACAAATAGGAACTTTCCCAATCAAAGAATGGAAACTTTCCTAAACAGGGTTTTATTAAGGAAATAACGCAGAAAATGCAGGGAAAAACAAGTAAAACGTCGCATTAAAATGCTCCTATCATGGTTATGAACTAGTTGACATATGTGTTTGAACAAATATTAATTTCTGGAATTTTTATGATTAATTGAGAATTTTCAGATTCATATTATTGTGATTCGAGAGTTGCTTATGTGGGTTTGTTTAATTAAATTTGCGTTATAGATAACTTTTGTATTTTAATCTTATGTGGTTGCAAACACTTAGGGTTTCGATATAATTGGTGCTAGGTTTAAGAACATGAAATCGACTTTTCGTTTTGTGTAAACTTGAATCAAAGTAGTAAAGGTTTTGTACGAAGATCGAATTTAATTAACGAGGATTGCAATTAGGTGGACTTTTCCATACTAAGTTGTACACTTGAGTTGATAGCCTTTCTCTATGTGTAATGCGTTAAACATGACATGATTGACTAGCTTTCTAGGGTTTGATTGCATGTTTGATAGGATTGATCTAGGTGCTTTCGCTTAGGTTAATTAGCATTGAAAAGTAAAATATGGGAAATCATTTGCTTTCGAATGTTTCACATGATCAACTCCTTTCTCATGACTTAGATGAACAATATTAGGGTTTGAATCAATTTTAATCATAAGTTTCGGTTTTGATTTTTGTTCTCTCATTCCATTCGTATTTTTATGTTTTTGCATTTTAATTGTTTTGTTAACTTAGTTTTATTTTCGAAAAACCAAAAACAAAATCCCCCCTTTTCGTAAATATGTATATATTTTGTTATATCTTTGTAAATATTATACTTTGTTTTTATTTTAATTGTTTAATTGTTTGACAATGACAGGTGTACCCTCAATCCCCGGAATAGAACGATCCCTATTTATTACGTACTACTAATGACATTTCAGGGTTAAATTATGCGCTTGCTTTTTAGCCGCATCAATTTTTGGCGCCGTTGCCGGGGATTGAAAAATCACTTGTTAAATATGTGAATATTTGTTTTGTTTATTTATGTTGTCTTCGAAAAAAAAAAATTAATAATAATTTTACTTGTTAATTGTTTGTCATTTTCTTAATTGTTAGTTAATTAGTTAATTAGTTAATTAATTACTTAGGTTGTTATTTATATTATTGAATACGAATTTTAATTGTGAGTTGTAAATTAAAGAAGGAATAGGTGAAGTCGTGTTTATTAATATTGGCCTAAACCCCTTATTGGTACCTAGTTCAGGTCTCTTAAGGTTGAGGGCGGCCTTTATTAACATTCATTGAACTGTCTTCACACTTAGGACCTTTTTCATCCAAGTAAGTATAGCCTATGTGGGATGGTGTCTAGGAAGGGGACAACGCTCATGACTGGTTCTTGAATTCAGAAGTGCTTACAAATGGGCCTAAACCACATTGTGGGAGTAGCTCATGCCAAAATGGATTCTGCCTCTCGTGTTCGTCCTCTCCTACCTGGCCATTTTAGTAAGGTTGCCCAAAGGATGTAGGAGGGACTTTGTGTCTAGATGACTATACTTGGGCCGCACGTCCTCTTGATTTACCACTTGGAATTTAATTCGAAATCAATGGTATTTATAACAAAAGAAAATATTGTGATTCACTAAGGTATATTGGATTAAACATAGTCTTGAAAAGGGTAGCTGTTTCAGTCTCATTGCACATCGAGACTCCATGTTCCCGTACCTAAGTGTTGAAAATAATTGTAAAGAAAAGGAAAGAATGTAAATAATTGTACTTAATTTCGTAAAAAAAAAAAAAAAACACTTGTGTAAATATTTTTCGTGTTTTTTTTTTTTTACTCACTTGTGTACTTAACTTGTGTCCTGTGTGAGAAATTATGTACAATATACTTGCTAATTATACATGTAGTTTGTAATTCATAGTTACTTGTTTATTTAATTTGTATTTCTTTGTTAATTATAGTCACTAACTTTAATTAATGGAGCTACCGTCTGGCTGAAAGACGTTAAACTCAAGCGCTGCTTGGGAGGCAACCCAATTCAGAAGCAATTGTGAAGGAGTCTACAAACACAGATTTGCTTTCTCCTTCCCTATTTCTTTTATTTTTCAATTTTCCTCTTTTGTTTTTGTTTTCGTAAATTTCTTTCCTATATGCTTAATCGTTTCATTGCATGCTTATGATTGATTACATTGAGGACAATGCAATATTTAAGTGTGGGGGAAGGGATTTATATTTTTGTCTTTTATTTTGAGTCATATATATATTGGAAAATACAAAAAAAAATTGGAAAAATGTCAAAAAAAAAAAATATTGTTGCTTTTATTTATTGAGTCTTAGTCTTTTGTTTTTATTTTTGAGTCATAGGATGCCCTTTCAACTGTCTAGGATGAGCTTATATCTCCGAAATTATGGCTAAGAGAGGATCACAAGATTGAGATGATTTTTAAATGGTATTCTTTGGTTAATTGAGATATATGAAAAATGTATGCATGTGTAGTGGATATGGATCTCGTGACCTTGGTACAGAATATGAGCATGTTAAGATAAGTTTTGATTCATAAAGCCATGTGAGATATTTGAGCCATGTCCCTTTTTCTTGGAGAGAAATGAAATTCATAAAGCCATGTGAGATATTTGAGCCATGTCCCTTTTTCTTGGAGAGAAATGAAAAATATATTCTTATTTTCTTGGCGATGTTTTGATGATCTCATTATTCTTTCATGTTGATTGACTGCTTGCCATAGATTAAGTTTGATGGACTAGAGAATGCTAGAATTCGCTCTTGTGCTTGTTGAGACGTTTATCAATACATGGCCCTGATTCTGGAAGGGATAGAGGCAACCTAGGAATTACCACCATTGCCAAACAAACCTGTGTCCTTAATTGTGCCCGTCGTGGGACTCCCCTAGATAAACCTTTTGAGCCTACATTAAGCCTTTTCTTTCATCACCCTTAAAATCCTTAACCCTGAACATTAGTATAGCTACACTCTTACCCTTTGTTCTAAAAACTTAGTGGAGCTATCTTTTGGGACTTTACTTAAGGATTTGGCACTGAGAATGAAGATTGAGAAGAGGTGAAAGTTCAAGTGTGGGGGTAGACTTGTCCATGGAAAAATATATGTGGAGCCGTAAAAAAAAAGAAAAAAAAAAAGAAAAAATTTACACGGCTAGAAAGAAAAAGGAAGGAAAGAAAAATAAGTCTATGGATTTTAGTCCCCCATACTTGGTGAGTTTGGAGTTTGTTTTGAATTGAAGGCCCATTACAAAAATTTGGCCTTTGTCCAATTCACTAGAGTTCAAAGGAAGTTTAGAGTGAAGTTAGGGCCCAACATGAAGACATTAGGCCCTTTTATAAAACCTCTATGGGAAGTGACATTTTTGCTATGCCTTGGTGGATTTCTAGAAGTCTCTACATCTACATGAGCTCTGCTAGGTTTTTTGGACACTTTGTTAAATTCCTTACCTTTCATTTCTTAAAACCTTGAGCCATGGCCCAATTACAACCTTTGAGAAGACCTTCTTGATCCTTAAGATGGGACAGCCTTTGATCTGTGGAGATGAGTTACAAGAGTTGAACCTATGGCTTGGGTCCATCTGTGCAAGTAGTTGGTATCTTTCATGAGATCTTAGAAAAATATATACATGTGCTTTCATTTCATATGATATGTGATGTACTTGCTATCTTTCACATATACTTGAGTGTATAAGCTTTTAAGCATTGCCATGATCTGAGAGAAGAAAGAGTGGATATACCTGGTGAGGATATGAATCATACTTGTCTGAAGCATGCTGAGCTTAACCCCATCACCATTCTGACAAACCAAGTCCTACTTGTGTATGTGTGGATTACATGTTTTAATCAACTCTCGAATGCTTAAACATTGATTCTTGGTTGAGTGCTAATCTTGGTGTTATGAAAGTAAGAGATTGCTGAGACAAAAAGTTGAAGGGCAGTAGAGTCATTGTTTGTGTAGAGTCTTTAAATTTTCGTTGAGTCTTAGTTGAGTCTTTGTGTCATTTTGCTAAGGGACTAGCAAAAGCTAAGTGTGGGGGAATTTGATAGGAGCTTTTTAATGCGACGTTTTAACTGTTATTTCCCTATATTTTCTGCGTTATTTCCTTAATAAAACTCTGTTTAGGAAAGTTTCCATTCTTCGAATGGGAAAGTTCCTAATTGTAGAAAGTTTCCGTTTTGTAGTTTCTATTTTCCATTTTTAGAAAGTTTCCATTTTAGTTTAAGAAAGTTTCCATTTCTTATTTTAGAAAGCTTCTATTTTCAGGTTTTTGGAATAAATAAGCTGAATTGAGTTCATAAATGGAACGAGAAGTTTCATGAAGATGACATGGCAAGGAGAGAATCAAGGAAGAGTTTTTTTTTAAAAAGGAAAATATATTTTCCTTGGGGATTAAATTTGCCGTGTAATACTTAAGGAAAAACAAGGTGACAACGTGGGAATTGAAGATGATTGATTGAGGATTTCAAGGAGAGATTTTCTTGGGAGACTTTTATGGAAAGAAATATTGTTGGAGGAATAATTTGGTGTGATTGCCAACGTGAAAATCAGAAATAATCAAGGAGATGACGCCAAGAGAGATTCAAGGGAGATATTTATTGAAGGAAAATATGTGTGCACCAAGGAAAAGCTAAAAAGGCGTCTAGATTCATCCCTAAATTCCCTAAAGGAATGTTGGCCGAAATTCATGAAGAAAATCAGAATAATTTCAAGGAAATTCGGCAATTAAATATTAGGGAGGTATTTGAGAGAATTATGATTGGTTGGAACACATCACAAGGCTTACTTGGCATTCTATGATTGGTTGGACCACATCACAAAGCTTACTTGGCGAATTCCTATTGGTGGAAGCTATGTGGAAATTTCTGATTGCTTTGTGAATCCTAGCCATGCTCCTATATATACCCACCTCTTTGACGTTGAGAGAGGTTCCTCTCCCCCATACAATTTATGATAGGAGCATTTTAATGCGACGTCTTACTTGCATTTCCCTGCATTTTCTGCGTTATTTCCTTAATAAAACCCTGTTTAGGAAAGTTTCCATTCTTTGATTGGGAAAGTTCCTATTTGTAGAAAGTTTCTATTTTTGTAGTTTCTATTTATCATTTTTAGTAAGTTTCCATTTTCAGTAGTTTCTATTTTTCATTTCTAGAAAGTTTCCCATTTTCAGTTTAGGAAAGTTGCCATTTTTCATTTTAGGAAAGTTTCTATTTTTCTTATTAGTTTCTATTTTCAGGACCTCCGAGCTAAAAAGTGGAAATGAACTCACAAATGGAAAGAGGAGCTTGCGAAAGTCAAGGGGAGGAAAGATGAAGAACAATGAGCCACAGAAATGAGCAGAAATGAAGAAAAGAAGTTTTCCTGGTCCAACCAGGAAACCCTGCGAAAAGGAGGAAAGCTTACCTATGAAGTTTCCAACGTTATCATGAAAAAGAAATGGAAAAATGAAGTGTTATGACGTTGGAAGGTGACAAGGCTTGAAGTTGAAGCAACAAGGCCCAAGAACTCTCAAGACTCATTGGATTTTCGGCAAATTGGATCAAGGGCCCATGAAGCCCATACATTTAGGGTTTGTGACGCAAGTGAAACCCTAGGGATGTTGTTGCCGTCCAAAAGGAGAGAGAAACAAGGAAAATGGCGTGGAAAATCAGAATTATCAAAGAGAATTTCGGTTGAGATTTTCTAGGGTAATTTTTATGGAAAGAAAATATACTTGGGGACTTACCCTAGAGAGTTTGCCGTCCAATGCCAAGAGAAAAACAAGGGAATCAAAAGAAAACCCTAGAGAATTCGGCAAGAGAGATTCAAGGGAGAAATAAAAGGAAAGAGAAAAAGGTGGAGACCAAGAAAAGCTCAAAAGAAGTCTAGATACATTCCTATATTCCCTAAATGAATTTTGGCCGAATTTAAAGTATAAAATCAGAATATTATCAAGGGAATTTCGGCCAAGATTGTTAGGGAATTAAATGGAATTTTGTGATTGGTTGAACCACCTCATAGGGCTTATTTGGCAAGATATTATTGGAGGAGATTATGTGGAATTTTCAGATTAATTCTATAAGGTTTACACGGCTTGGAGAGCAAGGAGGAAGTCCCCTATATAATCTCCCCTCTTCTCAACGTTTGGGGTTCCTCTCGTCTGCATTCTACACTTTGAAAAAAAATCAGAAAACTCTCTCTAGTTTAGCCGTGTTCTTCTCCATTCTCTAGGGCAACCACGAAGTTCAAGCAAGGCCAAGGAAGAAGAGGTCAAGCCGTGCACATCATCCATCACCATCCTTGAAGATTGCTTTCGAAATTCAAGAGACCATTCATCACTTCATTCATCTCATCTTCATCACGGTGTAATCCGATTCTCCTTGTAACCTTTGCTTTGTAATTTTCGTTGGTTATGCCCTAGTTGACACATATGTTTGAACAATTGTTGATTTCTGAAATTTTATGATTAATTGTTGATTTTCAGATTCATATATTGTGATTTATGGTTGCTTTTGTGTGAGTGTTTGATTAAATTTGCTCTATAGATAACTTTTATATTTTAATCTTATGTGGTTGCAAACACTTAGGGTTTTGATATAATTGGTGCTAGGTTTAAGAACAAGAAATCGACTTTTCGTTTTGTGTAAACTTAAATCAAAGTAGTAAAGGTTTTGTACAAAAACCGAATTTAATCAAAGAAGATTGCAATTAGGTGGACTTTTTCATACTAAGTTGCACATTTGAGTTGATAGCCTTTCTAGGTGCTTAATGCGTTAAACATGACATGATTGACTAGCTTTCTAGGGTTTGATTGCATGTTTGATAGGATTAATCTAGGTGCTTTCGCTTAGGTTAATTAGCATTGAAAGTAAAATATGGGAAATTGTTTGCTTTTGAACGTTTCACATGATCAACTCCTCTTGCATGACTATGATGAACAATGATGAATTTGAATTGATTTTAATCATGAGTTTCGACTTTGATCTTTGTTCCTACATTCCATTTGTATTTTTATGTTTTTGCATTTTAATTATTTCTTAACTTGGATTTTATTTTCGAACTAGAAACCAAAAAACCAAAAATCCCCCCTTTTTCGTAAATATGTTTATATTTTGTTATATTTTTGTAAATATTATACTTTGTTTTAATTTTAATTGTTTAATTGTTTGATAATGACAGGTGTACCCTCAATCCCCGGAATAGAACGATCCCTATTTACTTATACTACTAATGACATTTCAGGGTTAAATTATGCGCTTGCTTTTAGCGCATCAATTTTTGGCGCCGTTGCCGGGGATTGAAAAATCACTTGTTAAATATGTGAATATTTGTTTTGTTTATATGTTGTGTTCGAAAAAAAAAAAAAAAAAAAAAAAAAAAAAAAAACTTTACTTGTTAATTGTTCTTAATTGTTAGTTAATTAGTAATTAGTTAATTAATTACTTAGGTTGTTATTTATATTATTGAATACTAATTTTAATTGTGAGTTGTAAATTAAAGAGGAATAGGTGAAGTCGTGTTTATTAATATTGGCCTAAACCCCTTATTGGTACCTAGTTCAGGTCCCTTAAGGTTGAGGGCGGCCTTTATTAACATTCATTGAACTGTCTTCACACTTAGGACCTTTTTCATCCAAGTAAGTATAGCCTATGTGGGATGGTGTCTAGGAAGGGGACAACGATCATGACGGTTTTTGAATCCAGAAGTGCTTACAAATGGGCTTAGCTCATGCCAAAATGGATTTTGTCTCTCGTGTTCGTCCTCCCCTACCTGGCCATTTCAGTAAGGTTGCCCAAAGGATGTAGGAGGGACTTTGTGTCTAGACGACTATACTTGGGCCGCACGTCCACTTGATTTACCCCTTGGAATTTAATTTGATATCAATGATATTTGTAACAAACGAAAATGTTGTGATTCACTAAGGTATATTGGATTAAACATAGTCTTGAAAAGGGTAGCTGTTTCAGTCCCATTGCACATCGAGACTCCCTGTTCCCGTACCTAAGTGTTGAAAATAATTGTAAAGAAAGGAAAGAATAAAAATTTTTGTAAGTATTTTCGTAAAAAAAAAAAAAAAAAAAAAAAAAAAAAAAAAAAAAAAAAACAGGTGAATTGTGAATAGTGACGTTTTTTGTATAAATCATTAATTTGTATTTCTTTTATTGTATAGTCACTACTTTATTTAGTGGAAGTCCGTCTGGCTGAAAGACGTTAAATTCAAGCGCTGCTTGGGAGGCAACCCAATTCAGAAGTCGTTGTGAAGGAGTCTACACACGCAGATTTGATTTCTCCTTTCCTATTTCTCTCTCTTTTCATCTTTCTTTTTGAATTTAGTAGCTCTTTTCGTAAATTCCATCCCTATATGTTTAATTGTTTCATTGCATGCTTATGATTGATTACATTGAGGACAATGAAATATTTAAGTGTGGGGGAAGGGATTTATATTTTTATCTTTTATTTTGAGTCATATATATTGGAAAATACAAAAAAATTGAAAAATGTCAAAAATTTAAAAATTTTCGTTGCTTTTGTTTTTGTTTTGAGTCTTAGGATGCCCTTTCAACTGTCTAGGATGATTCTATATCTCTGAAATCATGATTAAAAGAGGATCACAAGATTGAGATGATTTTAAAATGGTATTCTTTGGTTAATTGAGATATATGAAAAATGTATGCATGTGTAGTGGATATGGATTTCGTGACCTTGGTACAGAATATGAGCATGTTAAGATGAGTTTTGATTCATAAAAACCCATGTGAGATATTTGAGCCATTTCCCTTTTTCTTGGAGTGAAATGAAAAATATACTCTTATTTTCTTGGCGATGTTTTGATGATCTCATTATTCTTTCATCTTGATTGACTACTTGCCATAGATTAAGTTTGATGGACTAGAGAATGCTAGAATTCACTCTTGTGCTTGTTGAAACGTTATATCAATACATGGCCTTGATTCTGGAAAGGATAGAGGCACCTTAGGAATTACCACCATTGCCATATAAACTTGTGTCCCTATTTGTGCCCGTCGTGGGACCCCCCTAGATAAGCCCCTTTGAGCCTACATTAAGCCTTTTCATTCATCACCCTTAAAATCCTTAACCATGAAGCTTAGTATAGTTACAACCCTACCCTTTGTTCTAAAAACTTAGTGGAGCTATCTTTTGGGATTTTACTTGAGGATTTGGCATTGAGAATGAAGATTGAGATGAGGTGAAAGTTCAAGTGTGGGGGTAGACTTGTCCATGAAAAGAAAAATATATGTGAAAGCCGTGAAAAAGAAATGAACAAAAAAAAAAAAATTGTACACGGTTAGAAAGAAAAAGAAAAAAGAAAGATAAATGTTTATGGATTTTAGTCCCCCATACTTGGTGAGTTTGGAGTTTGTTTTAAATTGAAGGCCCATTACAGAAAAATTTGGCCTTTGTCCAATTCACTAGAGTTCAAAGGAAGTTTAGAGTGAAGTTAGGGCCCAAAATGAAGACATTTGGCCTCTTTACATTACCTCTATGGGATGGGACGTTTTGATATATCTTGGTGGATTTCTAGAAGTCTCTACATCTACATGAACTCTGCTAGGTTTTTAGGACACTTTGATAAATCCTTACCTTTCATTTCTTTAAACCTTGAGCCCTAGCCCCATTACAACCTTTGAAAAGACCTTCTTGATCCTTAAGATGGGACAGCCCTTGATGTGGAGATGAGTTACAAGAGTTGAACCTATGGCTTGGGTCCATCTGTGCAAGTAGTTGGTATCCTTCATGAGATCTTTAAAGAAAATTATACATGTGCTTTCGTTTCTTGGATTATGTGATATACTTGCTATCTTTCACATATACTTGAGTGTATAAGCTTTTAAGCATTGCCATGATCTGAGAGAAGAGAGAGTGGATATAACTTGTGAGGATTTGAATCATACTTGTTTGAAGCATGCTTAACAGAAACCATCACCATTGTTCCAACCAAGTCCTACTTGTGTATATGTAACTTATGTGTTTTAATTAACTCTCGAATGCCTAAACATTTATTCTTGGTGAAGTGCTAATCTTAGTGTTGTGAAAGTAAGAGATTGCTGAGACAAAAAGTTGAAGGGCTATAGAGTCTTTGTATGTTTAGAGTCTTTAATTTCTGTTGAGTCTTAGTGTGATTTTGCTAAGGGACTAGCAAAAGCTAAGTGTGGGGGAATTTGATAGGAGCATTTTAATGCGACGTCTTACTTGCATTTCCCTGCATTTTCTGCGTTATTTCCTTAATAAAACCCTGTTTAGGAAAGTTTCCATTCTTTGATTGGGAAAGTTCCTATTTGTAGAAAGTTTCTATTTTTGTAGTTTCTATTTATCATTTTTAGTAAGTTTCCATTTTCAGTAGTTTCTATTTTTCATTTCTAGAAAGTTTCCCATTTTCAGTTTAGGAAAGTTGCCATTTTTCATTTTAGGAAAGTTTCTATTTTTCTTATTAGTTTCTATTTTCAGGACCTCCGAGCTAAAAAGTGGAAATGAACTCACAAATGGAAAGAGGAGCTTGCGAAAGTCAAGGGGAGGAAAGATGAAGAACAATGAGCCACAGAAATGAGCAGAAATGAAGAAAAGAAGTTTTCCTGGTCCAACCAGGAAACCCTGCGAAAAGGAGGAAAGCTTACCTATGAAGTTTCCAACGTTATCATGAAAAAGAAATGGAAAAATGAAGTGTTATGACGTTGGAAGGTGACAAGGCTTGAAGTTGAAGCAACAAGGCCCAAGAACTCTCAAGACTCATTGGATTTTCGGCAAATTGGATCAAGGGCCCATGAAGCCCATACATTTAGGGTTTGTGACGCAAGTGAAACCCTAGGGATGTTGTTGCCGTCCAAAAGGAGAGAGAAACAAGGAAAATGGCGTGGAAAATCAGAATTATCAAAGAGAATTTCGGTTGAGATTTTCTAGGGTAATTTTTATGGAAAGAAAATATACTTGGGGACTTACCCTAGAGAGTTTGCCGTCCAATGCCAAGAGAAAAACAAGGGAATCAAAAGAAAACCCTAGAGAATTCGGCAAGAGAGATTCAAGGGAGAAATAAAAGGAAAGAGAAAAAGGTGGAGACCAAGAAAAGCTCAAAAGAAGTCTAGATACATTCCTATATTCCCTAAATGAATTTTGGCCGAATTTAAAGTATAAAATCAGAATATTATCAAGGGAATTTCGGCCAAGATTGTTAGGGAATTAAATGGAATTTTGTGATTGGTTGAACCACCTCATAGGGCTTATTTGGCAAGATATTATTGGAGGAGATTATGTGGAATTTTCAGATTAATTCTATAAGGTTTACACGGCTTGGAGAGCAAGGAGGAAGTCCCCTATATAATCTCCCCTCTTCTCAACGTTTGGGGTTCCTCTCGTCTGCATTCTACACTTTGAAAAAAAATCAGAAAACTCTCTCTAGTTTAGCCGTGTTCTTCTCCATTCTCTAGGGCAACCACGAAGTTCAAGCAAGGCCAAGGAAGAAGAGGTCAAGCCGTGCACATCATCCATCACCATCCTTGAAGATTGCTTTCGAAATTCAAGAGACCATTCATCACTTCATTCATCTCATCTTCATCACGGTGTAATCCGATTCTCCTTGTAACCTTTGCTTTGTAATTTTCGTTGGTTATGCCCTAGTTGACACATATGTTTGAACAATTGTTGATTTCTGAAATTTTATGATTAATTGTTGATTTTCAGATTCATATATTGTGATTTATGGTTGCTTTTGTGTGAGTGTTTGATTAAATTTGCTCTATAGATAACTTTTATATTTTAATCTTATGTGGTTGCAAACACTTAGGGTTTTGATATAATTGGTGCTAGGTTTAAGAACAAGAAATCGACTTTTCGTTTTGTGTAAACTTAAATCAAAGTAGTAAAGGTTTTGTACAAAAACCGAATTTAATCAAAGAAGATTGCAATTAGGTGGACTTTTTCATACTAAGTTGCACATTTGAGTTGATAGCCTTTCTAGGTGCTTAATGCGTTAAACATGACATGATTGACTAGCTTTCTAGGGTTTGATTGCATGTTTGATAGGATTAATCTAGGTGCTTTCGCTTAGGTTAATTAGCATTGAAAGTAAAATATGGGAAATTGTTTGCTTTTGAACGTTTCACATGATCAACTCCTCTTGCATGACTATGATGAACAATGATGAATTTGAATTGATTTTAATCATGAGTTTCGACTTTGATCTTTGTTCCTACATTCCATTTGTATTTTTATGTTTTTGCATTTTAATTATTTTCTTAACTTAGATTTTATTTTCGAACTAGAAAACCAAAAAACCAAAAATCCCCCCTTTTTCGTAAATATGTTTATATTTTGTTATATTTTTGTAAATATTATACTTTGTTTTAATTTTAATTGTTTAATTGTTTGATAATGACAGGTGTACCCTCAATCCCCGGAATAGAACGATCCCTATTTACTTTATACTACTAATGACATTTCAGGGTTAAATTATGCGCTTGCTTTTAGCGCATCAATTTACACTTTAGAAAAAAATCAGAAAATCTTCTTAGCATAGCCGTGAGTTTCTCCATCCTCTAGTCATCTCCACGAGTTCAAGCAAGGCCAAGGGAGAAGAAGCATAGCCGTGAGCATCCGTCATCCATCTCCAACCTTGAAGTTTGCTTTCGAGATTCAAGAGACCACCACATCAATCGTTCATCACCATCCCCATCTCACGGTGTAATCCGATTCTCCTTTGTAACCTTTGCTTTGAATTTCGTTGGTTATGAACTAGTTGACATATGTGTTTGAACAAATATTAATTTCTAGAATTTTTATGATTAATTGAGAATTTTCAGATTCATATTATTGTGATTCGAGAGTTGCTTATGTGGGTTTGTTTAATTAAATTTGCGTTATAGATAATGATAGGAGCATTTTAATGCGACGTTTTAACTGCATTTCCCTACATTTTCTGCGTTATTTCCTTAATAAAACTCTGTTTAGGAAAGTTTCCATTCTTTGATTGGGAAAGTTCCTATTTGTAGAAAGTTTCTATTTTTGTAGTTTCCATTTATCATTTCTAGTAAGTTTCCATTTTCGGTAGTTTCTATTTGTCATTTTTAGAAAGTTTCCCATTTTCAGTTTAGGAAAGTTTCTATTTTTCTTACTAGTTTCTATTTTCAGGACCTCCGAGCTGGAAAGTGGAAATGAACTCATAAATGGAAAGAGGAGCTTGCGAACTACAAGGGAAGCACAAATGAGCAGAAATGAAGAAAAGAAGTTTTCCTGGTCCAACCAGGAAACCCTGTCCAAAGAGGAAAGCTGGCCAAAACAAGACTCTTGAGCCAACCAAGAATGGAGATCGAATTAATGAAGTACATGGCATGAGGGAAGCTTCTTGAAGACTCTAGATGATGACATGGCATAAAGGTGACGCATGGAGGCCCAAAAACTCTCAAGACTTGTTGGATTTTCGGCTACTTGGATAAAAGCCCACAAAGGCCCATGGAACTAGGGTTTGTGACGCAAACCCTAGCCCTAAAGATGTTTTGCCGTGAAATCCTAGAGAGAAACAAGGAAGATGACGTGGAAAATCAGGAAATAATAAGAAGATTTTGGTGGAGATTTTCTAGGGAGATTTTCTTGGAATGAGATATTCTTGGAAGAGTTATCTTGAGCCTTTGCCGTTTAAAGAGAGAGAGAAGCTAGGGATTGCCGTGAGAAATACAAGGAAGGAGAGAGAATTGCCGTGTGAATCAAGAAGTAAACAAAGAGATTTCGGCAAAAAGATTTCCTAGAGAGTTTTAAGGAAAGAGAAAAAGGTGGAGACCAAGAAAAGCTTAAATGGAGTCTAGATTCATTCCTAGAATTCCTAAAGGAAGTTGGCCGAAATTAAACAAGAAAAATCAGAAATTATCTCAAGGAATTTCGGCAATATTTCTAGGGAATTAAAAGAGAATTTTGTGATTGGTTGCACCACCTCATAGGGCTTATGTGGCATGCTATCATTGGAGGAAACTATGTGGCATTTTCAGATTAATTCCATGGAAAATAAAGAAGAAATTCACGGCTTGAAGACCTAGAAGCCGTCCCCTATATATTCCTCTCTTCTCTCAACGTCAAAGAGTTCGGAGTTCCAAACTTTTTACGTTCTACACTTGAGAAATAATTCAGAAAACTCTCTAGCTTAGCCGTGCTCCTCTCCATCCTCTAGGGCAACCACGAAGTGCAAGCAAGGCCAAGGAAGAAGAAGACAAGCCGTGCATACCATCCATCCTCCACCTTGAAGATTGCTTTCGAAATTCAAGAGACCACATCATCACTTCATCCATCTCATCTTCATCACGGTGTAATCCGATTCTCCTTGTACCTTTGCTTTGTAATTTTCGTTGGTTTGCCTTAGTTGACACTTATGTATGAACAAGTATTGATTTCTGAAATTTTATGGTTAATTGTTAATTTTCAGATTCATATATTGTGATTTATGGTTGCTTTTGTGTAAGTGTTTGATTGAATTTGCATGATAGAAATCGTTTGTATGATAATCTTGAATGGTTCGAAACATTTAGGGTTTTTATGTGAATGTTGCTACGAATTTGAGAACATGAATCAACTTTTTGGTTTTGTGTTCTTGAATCAACAAGTAGTAAAGGTTTTGTACAAAAACCGAAATTTAATCAAAGGAGATTGCAATTAGGTGAACTTTTTCATACTAAGTTGCACATTTGAATTGATAGCCTTTCTAGATGCTTAATGCGTTGAACATGACATGATTGACTAGCTTTCTAGGGTTTGATTGCATGTTTATTAGAATTAATCTAGGTGCTTTCACTTAGGTTAATTAGCATTGAAAGTAAAATATGGGAGATTGTTTGCTTTTGAACGTTTCACATGATCAATTCCTCTTGCATGACTATGATGAACAATGATGAACTTGAATTAACCTTGATTATAAATTCCGATTTGGTCTTTGTTCGTGCATTTCATTTGCATTTTTATGTTTTTGCATTTTAATTGTTTTATTTACTTAGTTTAATTTCCGAAAATCAAAACCAAAAATCCCCCTAATTTCGTAAATATGTATATATTTTGTTATATTTTTGTAAATATTATACTTTGTTTTAATTTTAATTGTTTAATTGTTTGATAATGACAGGTGTACCCTCAATCCCCGGAATAGAACGATCCCTATTTACTTTATACTACTAATGACATTTCAGGGTTAAATTGGTCGCTCCCAAAAGCGACATCAATTTTTGGCGCCGTTGCCGGGGATTGAAAAATCATTTGCCATATTGTGAATATTTGTTTTGTATATTGTGACCAAAAAAAAAAAAAAAAAAAAATTTACTTGTTAATTATTTTGTAATTGTCGAAATTTAGTTAACTAATTACTTAGGTTGTTATTTATATTGTTGAATACAAATTTTTATTGTAAGTTGTAAATTAAAGAAGGAATAGGTGAAGTCGTGTTTATTAATATTGGCCTAAACCCCTTATTGGTACCTAGTCCAGGTCCCTTAAGGTTGAGGGCGGCCTTTATTAACATTCATTGAACTGTCTTCACACTTAGGACCTTTTATATCCAAGTAAGTATAGCCTATGTGGGATGGTGTCTAGGAAGGGGACAACGCTCATGACTGGTTCTTGGATTCAGAAGTGCTTACAAATGGGCGTAAACCTCAATGAGGGAGTAGCCTATGCCAAAATGGATCCTACCTCTTGTGTTTGTCCTCCCCTACCTGGCCATTTCAGTAAGGTTGCCCAAAGGATGTAAGAGGGACTTAGTGTCTTGACGACTATACTTGGGCCGCACGTCCTCTTGATTTACCGCTTGGAATTGAATTTGAAATCAATGGTATATATAACAAATGAAAATATTATGATTCACTAAGGTATATTGGATTAAACATAGTCTTGAAAAGGGTAGCTGTTTCAGTCCCATTGCACATCGAGACTCCCTGTTCCCGTACCTAAGTGTTGAAAATAATTGTAAAGAAAAGGAAGAAAAACAAATATTTGTAAGTATTTTCGAAAAAAAAAAAAAAAAGAAGAAAAAAAAAAAAGAAGAAGAAAGAAAAAAAAAAAAAAGTGTACAAAGTGTGACGTTTTGTTGTGTAAAAGTTGTGTTTACAATGTGTCAAATTTTGTTAAACAAAAGAAATTTAAAGAATTAATTGTGAATATTGTTAAATTCTTGATTGTTATAAGTGTGTAAAATCGTATGAGTAGATAAGGGCCATTTTCTTAATATTGGCCTTAACCCTTCATTAGTGCCTTTCTAAGGTCTTTTGAAGTTGAGGGCGGCTTTTATTAACATTTGGAGGACTGTCTAACACATGAGTTCTTTTCAAGCTGAGTAAGGGGCATATAGGTGGTGTCTTAGGTTGAGACCCTGGGTGATGGGTTCAAATTGGATCTCAGAGATACTATAGACTGTGCGTAAACCACAATGTGGGAGTAGCCAATAGGGGCCTAAACCTCAATGAGGGAGTAGCCTCCGTAGTGTCACCAAAATGAGTCCTCCCTCTCACTTACCTCTTAATCTGGCCATCTAGCCTTCTGAAACAAAGGAAAGTGACTTATGTCTAGGCGACTATCCCTAGATCGTATCTCACCAATAGTAGTGGTTTCTATTGGGCTCGACTTACAACTTGTAATCAATTGAGATATTAACTTTATTTTGTAGAGATAATAAGATACTTGAACATAACCTCCACTTGTAAATTGTGTGTTTTGTACTTTCTATACTTGTATAAACTTCTTACGTGGTTTATTTGTGAAAAGATTGTGGATAGTTTGTAATTTATACTTCTCTTTATACTTGTATAAATCATAAATAGTAAAGTCGTGAATAGTAACTTGTGAATAGTGACTCGTGAATAGTAAGGTTGATGTATAAATCACTAATTTGTAATTAACTCACTTTATACTTTGCTAACTTCTTTGAATTTTGATGATGTTTAGGATTCCTATGAATGACCGAGCCTTTTAGATCCTCTACACTAAAGGAAATCGAAGCAAGGCTCGCTCGCTTGAAGGGTCCTTCACTTCTTGAGCACACAAGCCCTTCCCCTTCAACATACAAAGAGTACACATTTAATGAGCAAGGGAAGCGGACTTACTTTTCTGAGGAGTCTACATCACCTACACCAAGTCCATCTCCTCCTTCACGATCACCTTCACCTGTGATTTCGTCCAACTCTACACCACCACCTTCACCACCACCTGAAGAAGTCGAAGAAGAGAGAATGGCATCTATTAGGGAACTCTCCACCGCAACTGTTGAAGGAGGACCCCCTACAGGCATAGTATACCCTGCCCCTGCAGCTGGAAGACAGGCAGAGTTCGAGCTTAAGAGTGGATTGTTGCACAAGCTCCCTATCTTCCATGGCCTCAATATGGAGGATGCTAACAAGCACGTACGAGAATTCCAATCTGTTTGTGCAAACATGCAACCACAAGGGGCGGATGAAAACCTTCTTAAGATGAGAGCATTTCCATTCTCTCTAGCTGATAGAGCCAAGGATTGGCTATATGAACTTCCTGCAGGACGTATCACTTCTTGGGAAACAATGAGAAAAGCCTTCCTGGAGAAATACTTCCCAGCTTCAAAGGTCATCACACTCAGGAAGAAGCTTAGTGGAATAGAGCAAGCTCATGATGAGTCCTATGCTGCCTACTATGAGAGGTTCAATTCCCTACTTGCACAGTGTCCTCAACATCAGATGAAGGATGAGACCTTACTTACATGTTTCTACGAAGGACTCTTACCCTTGGAAAGGCAAATGTTGGATGCTGCAGCTGGAGGAGCTTTTGTGGATAAGTCACCTGCAGTTGGGAAGGAGCTTATAGCTAATCGTGCCTTGAATTCCCAACAATATGAGGGGGTAGGACACTCTATTCGTAGGGTGCATGAGGTGAGCAAGAATACTGCCATTGAAGACCAACTGAATAAGCTTACTCTTCTCATGAATCAAGTGGTAAGTTCCAAGGGACCAAGTGCAACAATAGCTTGTGGGGTATGCTCTATGCAAGGGCATGTTACAGATCAGTGCCCTCAACTTAATGAGAATGGAGGATGGGAATCTTCAAATGCTATTGGAGGATATCAAGGAGGACCTCAACGTCCTAGGCATGACCCTTATTCAAATACTTACAACCCAGGATGGAGGGACCATCCCAACTTCAAGTGGACCAACAATGATAACGTTCAGAATCCTCTTGGTGGGAACTTCCAACGTCCTCAAGGGCCTTCATTCCAAGGATCATCTTTTCAAAGGCCCTACATGCCTCCTCCTCAACAGAACTCAGGACCTTCAATGTCTCACTATGACAAAACGTTGGAAGCTTTGACTAGTTCCTCCCAAGCCTTGACAAACTCTACTCAAGCTTTGATTCAAGGACAACAGACCCACACTAAGGATATTGCAGATCTTAAGAAACAGATAGGCCAAGTTGTGGACTTCATGAGCAAGATTCATGAGACTGGGAAGCTTCCTAGTGGCACAATACCTAACCCTAAGGGTAATGTGGAGAATGCATCAGTTGTGACTACGAGGAGTGGAAGACCATTTGTGGATCCACCCAAGCAACCCAAGAAGGTCCAAATGAGCATAGAGATTGAGGAAGACCAAGAGCCCACCAAGTTGGGTGTTGAGAAGGACCCTGCAACGTCAAAGGAAGAGACCAAGGCATCCTCATCTTTAAAGGCAAAACCGGAAATCAAAGGTAATAATTCTAACCTATCGAGTTCGGTTATTGCTAACCCTTCTTCTTCTTCTTGCATGCCCTTCCCACGCAGGTTTGCCTAATCTAAGAAGGATGAAAGTGACCAAGCCATCTTGGAAACTTTCAAGAAGGTGCAAGTAAACCTACCCCTCCTAGAGGCCATCAAGCAAGTCCCTAAGTATGCCAAGTTCCTCAAAGAGCTTTGCACTACTAGGAGAGTAAACCGTGAAAAGGAGGTGGTAAAGGTAAGTGAGAATGTCTCTGCCCTGATTCAGAGAAAGATTCCTCCAAAGTGTAAGGATCCTGGAAGCTTTACTATTCCGTGTACTATTGGTAACTCTAGATTTAAGAATGCTATGCTAGACCTAGGTGCATCTGTTAATGTTATGCCCTATTCAGTTTATGAAACCCTAGGTCTAGGGGAACTTAAATCTGACAATGTTATCATTCAGTTAGCTGACAGATCCAATGCATACCCTAGAGGTTTGTTGGAGGATGTACTTGTACAGGTTAACCATCTTATCTTCCCAGCTGATTTTTATGTATTGGAAATGGAGGACTCCCCTGTAAGTTCCACTCCATTGCTTTTGGGACGTCCTTTCTTAAGGACAGCTAGGACGAAGATTGATGTGTATGAAGGCTCTCTTACAATGGAGTTCGATGGTGACATTATTGGCTTTAACATCTTTGAAGCCATGAGGTATCCCCTAGAGGTTAATGATTGTTTTTCTGCTGACATTTTGGATGAACTTGCGCAGAAAATGTTTGATGTTATGCATGAGGATACCCTAGTCACTACCCTTGAGAGTGGGGTAGGCTATACAAAGGAAGGCGTCACCATCCCAGAGGACAAGTTGAAAGACACTTGTGAGGAGAAAATCATTGAAAACGTCTCCTTCCTTGAGGCATCACCCTTCATAGGTAAGTCTGTTTCTCCCTTGTCCATTCAGTTATCCACTAACAAGACTTTACCTTCAGTGGTCCAGGCCCCAGAACTTGAGCTAAAACCTCTTCCAGACCATTTGAAGTATGTCTACTTAGGGGACAAGGAGACCTTACCAGTGATTGTGTCCTCTGCACTAACGACTCCACAAGAAGAGAAGTTGGTGGACATGTTGAAGCAACACAAGACCGCCATAGGATGGACATTGGCGGACATCAAGGGAATCAGCCCTACAACTTGCGTCCATAGGATACTTCTGGAGGAGGGGTCTAAACCTACTAGAGAGGCTCAACGTCGTCTCAACCCTCCAATGATGGAAGTAGTGAAGAAGGAGGTTATCAAACTCCTTGATTGTGGGGTGATCTACCCTATTTCAGACTCCAAGTGGGTCTCTCCAGTTCAGGTCGTGCCCAAGAAGTCTGGGATCACTGTGGTAAAGAATGCTGATAACGAACTGGTGCCCCAAAGGACAGTCACAGGCCACAGAGTATGCATTGACTATAGGAGGCTCAACGCAACCACAAGGAAAGACCACTTTCCTCTGCCATTCATTGACCAGATGCTTGAGCGCCTAGCTGGACATGACTACTACTGCTTCCTGGATGGATACTCTGGTTACAACCAGATTGCAATTGCAAATGAAGATCAAGAGAAGACAACCTTCACTTGCCCCTTTGGAACGTTTGCCTATAGACGTATGCCCTTCGGACTTTGCAACGCTCCAGGTACCTTTCAGAGGTGTATGGTAAGTATCTTTTCAGATTATATTGAGAAAATTATAGAGGTATTCATGGATGACTTTTCAGTTTTTGGAAAGAATTTTGATGATTGTCTGAATAATCTGGAGATAATTTTGAAACGTTGCATGGAAACTAACCTTGTATTAAACTGGGAAAAATGCCATTTTATGGTTAAGCAAGGAATAGTTCTAGGACATATTGTCTCTGCTAGGGGTATAGAGGTTGATAAAGCCAAGGTTGATATTGTGCGTCACTTACCCTCTCCCACTTCTGTGAGAGAGATTCGTTCTTTCCTTGGCCATGCAGGTTTTTACAGGAGGTTCATCAAGGACTTCTCCAAAATTTCGAGACCCTTATGTCAACTACTCCAGAAGGATGTGCCATTTCACTTTGACAAGGAGTGTCAAGAAGCTTTTGACAAGCTTAAGGAGTTGTTGACGTCTGCCCCCATCATGTTACCTCCAGATTGGTCCCTGCCCTTTGAGTTGATGTGTGATGCCTCTGACTATGCAGTTGGAGCTGTTTTGGGGCAAAGGAAGGACAAGCTACCATATGCCATCTACTACGCCTCGAGGACTCTCAATGATGCACAAATGAACTACTCCACCACAGAGAAAGAGCTCCTTGCAGTTGTCTTTGCCCTTGAGAAGTTTCGCTCTTATTTACTTGGTACCAAAGTTACTATCTTTACTGACCATGCAGCTTTGAAATACTTGATGACCAAGAAAGAGGCGAAACCAAGGCTCATCAGATGGATCCTACTCTTGCAAGAATTCGACGTGGAAATCAAGGACAAGAAGGGTAGTGAAAATGTGGTAGCTGACCACTTGAGTCGTTTGGTGCACGCAGAAGACCGTCTCCCTCTGGTGGAGACGTTTCCAGATGAACAACTCTTTGGAATCCAGGTAAGTGAACCATGGTATGCAGACATTGTGAATTATATTGTGTCTAGAAAGATTCCTGATACCATGTCACGTGCTCATAGGGATAGGCTTAGGAAAACTGTTAAGCAATATGTTTGGGATGAACCTTATTTGTGGAAGTATTGCTCTGATAAATTGATTAGGAGATGTGTGCCTGAACATGAACATAATGCTATACTTTCTTTTTGCCACTCTAAAGCATGTGGGGGTCACTTTGGGTCTAAGAAGACTGCGTTTAAGGTGCTAGAGTCTGGGTTCTATTGGCCAACATTATTTAGGGATGCACATGCCTATTGTTTAACTTGTGATAAGTGCCAAAGAACAGGAAATCTAGGTCCTATCAATACATGGCTCTGATTCTGGAAGGGATAGAGGCACTGATACGTGCAAAAGCATTCGCCAATTTAAACCCTGAAAATGTCGAGCGTTAGTATAGGATAAGCAGGGATCGTTCTAAACCGGGGATTGAGGGTGCTAACATGTGAGAAACAAATTAAAGAAAAGAATATACAAATTTACACAAAATTATAAGAACATATACAAGTTAAGTTAGAATTAAATTAGAAATCCATATACAACACAAATACAAACAACAAATTCTAGTTAAATTCTAACTACACAAATTCATGTATAACACAAACACAAATTACTATTCACGAAAACACTATTCTCGGAATTAAATTATATTTTCAGATTATTTACATATTATTTAAGTTTACATGCTATCTAAAAATCCTAAAATTAATTTTATATATTTACACAAACAAGAAAACATAAAGATGGGGGGTTTTTGAAGATTAAAAACAGAAAATTTCCAGAAAATAAAGATTAAAATCGTTTCTATACAAAGGTGGGAAAAGAAGAATTTTTCGAAGAACACTTGTCAAGAACTCATCAAGATCAATATTTTCATGCATCCCTTAATCTTTTTAATCACCATGGAAAGCTATCAACCAAGAACACAAAGATCCAAGCAACCATTGTCCCCTTTTAACTTTCTTTCTTAAGTTAAATTGAGAATCAAGTCAATTTTATTTTGAAAAGTTCGATATCAATAATGAAAAATCCCGTTTTCAAATCATTAAGTTCAAGAAAGAATCAATAGACATGCAAATCCAAGGGCGTCAATACTCATCATCACATGCATAATCTGATTTTCGACTCAAAGCAAGCCTTTACTACTTATTCGAATTAGGTTTCACCAAGCATCAAACCTAATTACTAGCAAGTTACATGCAAGTCTTCCTTTTATGTTTGTCAGACCAAGTGAATCGTTAACATGTACTGAAGCACAAAAATCAGATTATCATTCCATATTCGGCAATTTATCAAGACAAAGGACACACAATCACATCAAACATTGACAAGAACATCAAAATTGCATCCAAAAATAAGATTGCATACTCCTAAACCCTAATATGTATGGTAAAGCATATGAACAACCCTTAATTACGTCCCAAAGATCCAAAGCAGCTCCAAGGTGTCGCAACAAGTGAAGATCACGGCAATGGAGGAAGATGGCACGGCAAAGCTCCTTGAAGATTGTGAAAACCTGAAACTAGAGAGAAAGCAAGTGAGAATACGAAATTGTGGAGAAAAGTGTCCCCCTTGAAACGTCTAATACACTAGGTATATATAGGAGAACGTCTCAAAGCTCTCCCAATTCGTTTCTACTTGACTTCTCCAAGTTCTTGTTGATTTAGGACTTCTTTCTCACAAAACAGATTTCCGGCAGGATTGACCTCAGTGCACTAAAACAGCCATAACTTTCTCTAGAAAATAGCTATTGATGAACCGTAAAAAGATTTGGAAACTAGACATCCGTAGCTTTCCAACCATTTAAAGATCATAATTTTCTGAGCTCTGAGCGATTTATGACACTCCGTTGAAGTTGACTGATCTGCACAGGCAGATTTCCGAATCTGTAATGGATTTGACTTTTAATGCACAAGTTGAGTCCAATTCGGTTTTCCTTTGTATCACATGCGTCTCACATGTCTTCCACGCCTTGTTGAAGAATGAAACGTCAAGAACCCTCAAGAATCTCACGAAATTCCAATCCTTACTCAACAAGAAGTCCAAACTCCAAATTGCTTTGTAATTCGAATCTCTTGTTGCTTCCTCTTCCATGTGCACGGCATATGACCTTCTTGAGACTTCTAGATGCTTCATGATCGTTCCATAGCTCTCCTAGTATGAGTAGAACTCCATATGCAAGTAGGTTTCCTAGTTGAATACAAACTTCTTTTCTGCGATTCTTCTACACTCTTCCGGAACCTTCTTGAGTAATCCTTATCCAACAGGGACTCCTTGTCACACTAGGATTCCTTTTCCTAGTCAAACTGGGAGAACTTCCATTTCTTCATTTCTCTTCACTTTTGCGCCGCTTGTGCCTTCCTTAGTCATTTTTGGACTTTGAGACTCCATTTTACCTGTAAAACACTAACTAAGTTAAATTGATCGAGATAAAGGAAATAACTTAGCAAAATATAGGGTTTAAACATTATAAACGTCGCATTTTATGCTCCTATCAGGCACCCTAGGGATTACCACCATTGCCAAATAAACCTGTGTCCCCATTTGTGCCCGTCGTGGGACCCCCTAGATAAGCCCCTTTGAGCCTACATTAAGCCTTTTCATTCATCACCCTTAAAACCCTTAACCATGAAGCTTAGTATAGTTACAACCCTACCCTTTGTTCTAAGAACTCAGTGGAGCTATCTTTTGAGACATACTACGTGGGTTTGGTGCTAAAGATGAAAATTGAGAGGAGGTGAAAGTTCAAGTGTGGGGGTAGACTTGTCCATAAAGAAAAAAAAAAAAAAAAAAAAAATATGTGAAAGCCGTGAAAAATGAAAAGAAAAGAAAATTGTATACGGCTAAAAAGAAAAGAAAGAAATAATTATGGATTTTAGTCCCCCATACTTAGTGATTTTGGAGTCTGCGTTGAAATGAAGGCCCACTAAAGAAAAATCTGGCCTTTGTCCATTCACTATAGTTTAAGGGAAGTTTACAATGAAGATTGGGCCCAACATGAAGACATTAGGCCCCTTTTATGTTACCTCTAGGGAAAGTGACGTTTTTGCAATGCCTTGGTGGATTTCTTGAGGTCTCTACATCTACATGTGCTCTGCTAGGTTTTTAGGACACTTTGATAAATCCTTACCCTTCATTTCTTAAAACCTTGAGCCTTGGCCCCATTACAACCTTTAAGAAGACCTTCTTGATCCTTAAGATGGGACAGCCCTTGATGTGGAGATGAGTTACAAGAGTTGAACCTATGGCTTGGGTCCATCCGTGCAAGTAGTTGGTATCCTTCATGAGATCTTTAAAGAAAATTATACATGTGCTTTCATTTCTTGAATTATGTGATATACTTGCTATCTTTCACATATACTTGAGTGTATAAGCTTTTAAGCATTGCCATGATCTGAGAGAAGAAAGAGTGGATATAACTTGTGAGGATTTGAATCATACTTGTTTGAAGCATGCTTAACAGAAACCATCACCATTGTTCCAACCAAGTCCTACTTGTGTATATGTAACTTATGTGTTTTAATTAACTCTCGAATGCCTAAACATTTATTCTTGGTGAAGTGCTAATCTTGGTGTTGTGAAAGTAAGAGATTGCTGAGACAAAAAGTTGAAGGGCTGTAGAGTCTGTTTCGTGTCAAGTCTTTAATCTTCGTTGAGTCTTAGTATGTGTCTTAGTGTGATTTTGCTAAGGGACTAGCAAAAGCTAAGTGTGGGGGAATTTGATAGGAGCATTTTAATGCGACGTTTTAACTGCATTTCCCTACATTTTCTGCGTTATTTCCTTAATAAAACTCTGTTTAGGAAAGTTTCCATTCTTTGATTGGGAAAGTTCCTATTTGTAGAAAGTTTCTATTTTTGTAGTTTCCATTTATCATTTCTAGTAAGTTTCCATTTTCGGTAGTTTCTATTTGTCATTTTTAGAAAGTTTCCCATTTTCAGTTTAGGAAAGTTTCTATTTTTCTTACTAGTTTCTATTTTCAGGACCTCCGAGCTGGAAAGTGGAAATGAACTCATAAATGGAAAGAGGAGCTTGCGAACTACAAGGGAAGCACAAATGAGCAGAAATGAAGAAAAGAAGTTTTCCTGGTTCAACCAGGAAACCCTGTCCAAAGAGGAAAGCTGGCCAAAACAAGACTCTTGAGCCAACCAAGAATGGAGATCGAATTAATGAAGTACATGGCATGAGGGAAGCTTCTTGAAGACTCTAGATGATGACATGGCATAAAGGTGACGCATGGAGGCCCAAAAACTCTCAAGACTTGTTGGATTTTCGGCTACTTGGATAAAAGCCCACAAAGGCCCATGGAACTAGGGTTTGTGACGCAAACCCTAGCCCTAAAGATGTTTTGCCGTGAAATCCTAGAGAGAAACAAGGAAGATGACGTGGAAAATCAGGAAATAATAAGAAGATTTTGGTGGAGATTTTCTAGGGAGATTTTCTTGGAATGAGATATTCTTGGAAGAGTTATCTTGAGCCTTTGCCGTTTAAAGAGAGAGAGAAGCTAGGGATTGCCGTGAGAAATACAAGGAAGGAGAGAGAATTGCCGTGTGAATCAAGAAGTAAACAAAGAGTGATAGGAGCAAAAAAGTGTGACGATATTATTAATTATGTGCCCCATTTTAGCCTTGTTTCTCCATTAAGTTTAGTGTTTTTAGTCATTGAGTCGTTTTTAGAGTCTTGTTGAGTGTTTGGAGTGAAATAGGCGGAAAAAGTAAAATTCATGAAAAATCCTAGCTGGATCAGGATTCCTCACTGTCAACTGTTTTTGCGGTCTTTACATTTTATTTTCTCTAGAAAATTCTGATATTCTCCTGCTTGTTGTAGGAAACATTGCCTGGTTGAACTCTTGGAAACAGCAATGATGGAGTCATAAAATAAAGCATTAAGATATTTGACCAAGCAATGAAGAAGGGGAATAAAGAAGAAAGACGTTTTCAGTTGGGAATAAAGGAGAAAGATGTTTTCAGTTGAAGAATAAAAGAGAAAGATGTTTCAACTGAAAAATAAATAAGAAAAAGATGTTTCAGCTTGGAAATTAAAGGAATTGCCCCATTATGAGAGGAGTTAAGGCCTTAAAGGAGAAAGATGTTTCAGCTGGAAAATTAAAGGAAATACGGTGCAATCTCATCCGTCCAATGATGAAGGGTATGATCGACAAAAGCCAACCAATGCTCCCCTATAAATAGACAACGTCCAGAACTGAATTTGCATCACTTCCCAGCCAAGATCATTCCCAGACTGCCCAATTCACTCCTCAAACCTCCATATCTTACAAGACCGTGACCACCATCCATCCATCAATCTACAAAGCTCTAAGGCGCTGAGTCAAGGACGCTCCACCACCATAGTAGAGACAAGTTCATCACCTTGTTGCTAAGCCGCTGAGGAAAGCTTCAAAGTGTAACTATGACTCTACTTATAATTTTTGTTTCGGTTTTGTGTGTTTCAATTTGCGAGTTGTGTAATTGGAGACATGGAATTTTCAGAATATTTTTATTAATATTTTTGAGATTTTCAGTTTATTATTGAGTTAATTTCGAGAATTCTTTTATGATGCATGTTACAATCTTGTGCCCTTTTACGTGTTTAGGTAATTTTCAGAGTTAGGTTAATAAGTTTGCATGCTAGAATAATGGTGAGAGTTCTTGTGTGTTTTCTTAATTTGCCAAGAGTAATTGTTATTTGTTAAGGCGCTGAGTTAAACAAGTAGCAATTAGTTCTAAAAAGTGGTAAAAACTATGTTCAATGGTTAAACGATTCTGGAAATTACGTGTTAAATTCTATGTCTAATGGTTAATTTGCACGTGTGAGTTGATTCGAGGGTTAGATAATACTACTAGTTAAGAGAATTACGCTGAGTGTTTTCGAAAATTAGTAGTATTAGGCTTGGTAAGGACTTTTCCGATTCAAGCCTACATTAGAATGAATCAGATAAGTGGATTGATCCGCTGAGGCTTTTCATTTGAGCTCTTATCTAGGCATTTAAGGTGGGCACATTTTTGTAGCATGTTGAAATGAATTTTCTGTTTTTACACTTAGTAATTTCTGAGTGGTATTGGTCTAGGTTAGGGAAGTCGATCATTGTATATAGTTTTATTTGTTTTGTTTTTATTTTAAGTAGATTAGAAACCAACTTTCAAAACCCCCCATTTTATTCTTTTATTTGTTAATTGACCTTTTTGTGTAGGTGTACCCTACAATCCCCGGACTGAACGATCCCTGCTTATCCTATACTGACAACTACATTTTGCAGGGTTAAATTGTGAGGCTATTTAAGCCGCATCAATTTTTGGCGCCGTTGCCGGGGATTGTTAAAATCCCTTGCACTTATAGTGTCATCGATTTTGTTGTATATAGAATGCATGCTAAAGTTTTGTTCTACACTTGTGGAATGGTGACAAATTGTAATTTTTGTTAGGCCAAGCTTTAATTGTGATTTAGTTTAAGTTTTATGAGTGTTACAAAATTAAGCATGTCTTTTATAATTGTTGTGCAATTTGTAGAAGTTTTTTTTTAAGCATATTGTAAATTGTATGTGTTTCACTTAGATTTTTTTTTTCAGCATGTTGTAAATTGTAGAATGAGTTTTTTTTTAAGTATGTTGTAAATTGTATGTGTTTCACTTAGATTAATATAGTTAGGTTATGAATTTAGCTAAATACTTAATTGTTGTAAGTGTGTAAAATCGTAGAGTAGACAAGGGCCCTTTTGTTAATATTGGCCTAAACCCTTCACTAGTACCTTGCTATGGTCTCTTGAGGTTGAGGGCGGCCTTTATTAGCACTTGGAGAACGGTCTAACACATTAGTTAATTTCCCAGCTGAGTAAGGGGCGCATACGGATGGTGTCTTAGGTTGAGACCCTGGGTGATGGGTTCAATTGGATCTCAGAGATACTATAGAATGAGCCTAAACCACTATGTGGGAGTAGCCGATAGGGGCCTAAACCTCAATGAGGGAGTAGCCTCCGTAGTATCACCAAAATGAGTCCTCCCTCTCACTTACCTCTTAATCTGGCCATCCGGCCTTCTGAAACAAAGGAAAGAGACTTATGTCTGGGCGACTATCCCTATATCGTATCTCACCAATAGTAGTGGTTTCTATTGGGCTCGACTTACAACTTGGAATCAATTGAGATATTAACTATGTTTATAACAAACTAAAAAAAAAAATGTTGTGTGACATGCTTAAAGTATATTGGATTAAACATGACCTTGTCGAGTGTAGCTGTTCTATAGTTCCAATACACAAATTGGGTCCTCTGTTCCAGTACCTAAGTATGTAAATATAAAAGTAACTTAGAAAGTTAAGGAAAGACATAATGTTTGTATTCCTAACCTTGTATATGTTACTAACACTTGATCTGGTGAGTCCTTTGTGGAGCACACATTGGAAGAGATACCCCTCCATGAGGAACCCAAGGAATGAGCACGTGTGAACAAGGAGAAAAGTCCAGGCTGAAGGACTATAAATATTAAGCGCTGCATGGGAGGCAACCCATTTCAACCGAAGCTGTGAAGGAGCCATCAACGAGAGTTTGACATTTCTACCCTTCACTTGCTTAGGTTGAATTGTACTTGTATTTTTGTTTGTTTGTTTATTTTACCCTTCTCTTATTTTCGTAGCCCCCCATATTTAGGGTCTATATACCATATTTCTTGCCTACATTGAGAACAATGTAGATTCTAAGTGTGGGGTGGGTTTACACCTTTATTTCAGTTAAAAAAAAAAAAAAAACAACAAAAACTGGTTTTAGAGTCTTTTTGTGTGTTTGAGTCTTAGGATGCCCCTAACGTCTAGGATGAACATGTCTCTGAATTCATGGCTGAAGGTTTTCACAATCGAAATATGACTTAATTGAATTCTGTGGTTAATCGACATTGTGATGCTTGTATGAAGATTTGAGATAGGATTGTAACTTGGTTCATTAAGCATGCTAGGATTAAGTCTGATTCATTTGACCCAAAGTGAGTTATTGAGCTAAAATACTTTCTTTTCGAGTGCTTATTGATAAATTCAGAATTTCATGGCTGTATTTGCAAAACCTCATCATTCTTTGAAAATCCAATGATCATGTGCCATAGATTTTAATGGACTAGAGAATACTAGAACTCGGCTGTTGTGACTATCAAAACTTGTATGCCATAATATGCACTGATCCTGGATAGGATAGAAGGCATTAGGGTAACCACCATAGCCAAACAAGCAGGTGTCCCCAATTGTGCCCGTCGTGGGACTCCTTAGAATGAACCCCTTTGAGCCTACGTTGAAAACCTTTATTTCATCACCCTCACTACCCTACCATGAGCTTAGTACAGGATATCTCTACCCTTGTCTTAGGGACTTAGTAGAGCATGACATAGTATGTAGGGGTGACGATGAAAGACAAGTGTGGGGTGGGGAAAATCCAAGAAAAAAGAAAAGAAAAAAAAATTTGCCGTAAAAAAAAAATGAAAGAAAATGAAAATGAAAAAGAAAGAAAGAAAAGCGGCAAAATAGAAGAAAAATTGAAAAGAAAACTCTTGGGAAATTGTTGAAGTGTGGTTTTGGACTTTCAAATTTGTAGAAGGCTCAAAGTTGAAAATTATGCCTTTGTCCATTCCCATGTTGGTTAGAGTGAAGGTTTGGCCCAAAACAATGATATTTGGTCTACAAAAATGATGACATAAGGTGGTCCTTATGTGCTCTGCTAGGTCCTTAGGATTTTTGTATCCTTAATATTCATTTCGAGAACCCTAGCTTAGCCCCATTACAACCTGTTTTAAGTGCTAACTTGATCCTTGAGATGGGCAGTCTTTGGTTAGTGGAGTCAGGTACGCAGTCGAGCTTATGGTTTAGGTCCATTTGTGCACTTAGTCATTTCATGAGGTCTTTTATAATTCTACACAAAATGCGTTTCTTGATGAAATATACAAGCTGTTTGTTGCCTTACAATTTGTTCTCTTGCATATACTTGAGTGTGAAGCTTTTAAGCATAGCCATTTCTGAGAGAAAAATCGAGAGTATGCCCTGTGAGTTTGGATTGGACTTGTTCGAAACATGCTATCATTCACTGTATAACTTAAGTTCTCCATATCTTGCTTAGTCATATGAATGTCACATGTTTATTAACCATGGAATTATCTATGCGGTTTTGATTAAGTGTTTAACGTGAAAGCCATGAGTTTGGAGTCTCTGAGACAACAGTTAGGAGCAATAGAGTCATTTACTGCTTTTCGTTGAGTCTTTGTTTTGTTTTGTATTTTTGTTTTGCTAAGGGACTAGCAAAAGCTAAGTGTGGGGTAGTTGATAGGAGCAAAAAAGTGTGACGATATTATTAATTATGTGCCCCATTTTAGCCTTGTTTCCCCATTAAGTTTAGTGTTTTTAGTCATTGAGTCGTTTTTAGAGTCTTGTTGAGTGTTTGGAGTGAAATAGGCGGAAAAAGTAAAATTCATGAAAAATCCTAGCTGGATCAGGATTCCTCACTGTCAACTGTTTTTGCGGTCTTTACATTTTATTTTCTCTAGAAAATTCTGATATTCTCCTGCTTGTTGTAGGAAACATTGCCTGGTTGAACTCTTGGAAACAGCAATGATGGAGTCATAAAATAAAGCATTAAGATATTTGACCAAGCAATGAAGAAGGGGAATAAAGGAGAAAGACGTTTTCAGTTGGGAATAAAGGAGAAAGATGTTTTCAGTTGAAGAATAAAAGAGAAAGATGTTTCAACTGAAAAATAAATAAGAAAAAGATGTTTCAGCTTGGAAATTAAAGGAATTGCCCCATTATGAGAGGAGTTAAGGCCTTAAAGGAGAAAGATGTTTCAGCTGGAAAATTAAAGGAAATACGGTGCAATCTCATCCGTCCAATGATGAAGGGTATGATCGACAAAAGCCAACCAATGCTCCCCTATAAATAGACAACGTCCAGAACTGAATTTGCATCACTTCCCAGCCAAGATTGATGCGCCTGAAAGCAAGCGCATAATTTAACCCTGAAATGTCATTAGTAGTAAAAGTAAGTAGGGATCGTTCTATTCCGGGGATTGAGGGTACACCTGTCATTGTCAAACAATTAAACAATTAAAATTAAAACAAAGTATAATATTCACAAAGATATTCACAACTATAAACATTGTACACGAAAAAGGGGGGGATTTTGTTTTTGGTTTTTCGAAAATAAAACTAAGTTAACAAAACAATTAAAATGCAAAAACATAAAAATACGAATGGAATGAGAGAACAAAGATCAAAAACCAAAACATATGATTAAAATCGACTCAAACCCTAATATTGTTCATCTAAGTCATGAGAAAGGAGTTGATCATGTGAAACGTTCGAAAGCAAACAATTTCCCATATTTTACTTTTCAATGCTAATTAACCTAAGCGAAAGCACCTAGATTAATCCTATCAAACATGCAATCAAACCCTAGAAAGCTAGTCAATCATGTCATGTTTAACGCATTACACATAGAGAAAGGCTATCAACTCAAGTGTACAACTTAGTATGGAAAAGTCCACCTAATTGCAATCCTCGTTAATTAAATTCGATCTTTGTACAAAACCTTTACTACTTTGATTCAAGTTTACACAAAACGAAAAGTCGATTTCATGCTCTTAAACCTAGCATCATTCATATCAAAACCCTAAGTGTTTGCAACCACATAAGATTAAAATACAAAAGTTATCTATAACGCAAATTTAATTAAACAAACTCACATAAGCAACTCTCGAATCACAATATATGAATCTGAAAATTCTCAATTAATCATAAAATTCCAGAATTTAACAATTGTTCAAACACATATGTCAACTAGAACAAAACCAACGAAATTCAAAGCAAAGGTTACAAAGGAGAATCGGATTACACCGTGAGATGGAGATGGTGATGAACGATTGATGTGGTGGTCTCTTGAATCTCGAAAGCAAGCTTCAAGGTTGGAGATGGATGATGGATGCTCACGGCTATGCTTCTTCTCCCTTGGCCTTGCTTGAACTCGTGGAGATGACTAGAGGATGGAGAAACTCACGGCTATGCTAAGAAGATTTTTTGATTTTTTTCTAAAGTGTAAATTGTATGGGGGAGAGGACCCTTGACGTTGAGAAAGGGAGAGTTTATATAGGGGACGGCCAACTTGGTCTCCAAGCCGTGTAAACCTCATGGAATTAATCTGAAAATTCCACATAATTTCCTCCAATAATATCTTGCCAAATAAGCCCTATGAGGTGGTTCAACCAATCACAAAATTCCATTTAATTCCCTAATAATCTTGGCCGAAATTCCCTTGATAATATTCTGATTTTATACTTTAAATTCGGCCAAAACTCCTTTAGGGAATATAGGAATGTATCTAGACTTCTTTTGAGCTTTTCTTGGTCTCCACCTTTTTCTCTTTCCTTTTATTTCTCCCTTGAATATCTCTTTCCTTGCATGGCGTCAATCACCTTTATCTTGATTGATTTTTGACGCCACTCCTTGTTTCTCTCTTCATTCTTCACGGCAAAACCTTCTAGGGTAAGTCTCCAAGTATATTTCTTCCCATAAAAATAGCCCTAGAAAATCTCAACCGAAATCTTCTTTTAATTTCTGATTTTCACGCCAACTTCCTTGTTTCTCTCTTCAGATTTTACGGCAAAGGCTTCCTAGGGTTTCATCCATTGCGTCACAACCCTAATTCCATGGGCTTTTGTGGGCCTTTAATCCAATTGCCGAAAATCCACTTCATTCTTGAGAGTTCTTGGGCCTCCATGCGCCACCTTTATGCCATGTCATCATTTAGAGTCTTCAAGAAGCTTCTCTCATGCCATGTCACTTCATTAATTCGATCTTCACTCTTGGTTGGCTCAAGAGTCTTGTTTTGGCAAGATTTCCTTTCTGGACAGGGTTTCCTGGTTGGACCAGGAAAGCTTCTTTTCTTCATTTCTGCTCATTTCTGTGGCTCATTGTCCTTCATCTTTGCTCCCCTTGGTGTTCGCAAGCTCCTCTCTCCATTTGTGAGTTCATTTCCACTTTTTAGCTCGGAGGTCCTGAAAATAGAAACTAATAAGAAAAATAGAAACTTACCTAAAATGAAAAATGGCAACTTTCCTAAACTGAAAATGGGAAACTTTCTAAAATTGGAAAATAGAAACTACAAAACGGAAACTTTCTACAATTAGGAACTTTCCCATTCCAAGAATGGAAACTTTCCTAAACAGAGTTTTATTAAGGAAATAACGCAGAAAATATAGGGAAATAACAGTTAAAATGTCGCATTAAAATGCTCCTATCAAATTTTAGGGTTTAGGTTCCTGGTTGGACCAGGAAAGCTTCTTTTCTTCATTTCTGCTCATTTCTGTGGCTCATTGTCCTTCATCTTTGCTCCCCTTGGTGTTCGCAAGCTCCTCTCTCCATTTGTGAGTTCATTTCCACTTTTTAGCTCGGAGGTCCTGAAAATAGAAACTAATAAGAAAAATAGAAACTTACCTAAAATGAAAAATGGCAACTTTCCTAAACTGAAAATGGGAAACTTTCTAAAAATGAAAAACAAAAACTACTGAAAATGGAAACTTACTAAAAATGATAAATAGAAACTACAAAAATAGAAACTTTCTACAAATAGGAACTTTCCCAATCAAAGAATGGAAACTTTCCTAAACAGGGTTTTATTAAGGAAATAACGCAGAAAATGCAGGGAAAAGCAAGTAGAACGTCGCATTAAAATGCTCCTATCAAATTCCCCCACACTTAGCTTTTGCTAGTCCCTTAGCAAAATCACACTAAGACTCAACAGAAATTAAAGACTCTACAAAAACAATGACTCTATTGCCCTTCAACTATTTGTCTCAGCAATCTCTTACTTTCATAACACCAAGATTATCACTTAACCAAAATTCAATGTTAGGCATTCGAGAGTTAATTGAAACACATAATTTACACATACGCAAGTAGGACTTGGTTGTAACAATGGTGATGGTTCTGTTAAACATGTTTCAGACAAGTATGATTCAAATCCTCACAAGGTATGTCCACTCTTTCTTCTCTCAGAATTCAAGGCAATGCTTAAAAGCTTATACACTCAAGTATATGTGAAAGATAACAAGTATATCACATAATGTAAGAAACGAAAGCACATGTATAATTTCTTTAAAGATCTCATGAAGGATACTAACTACTTACACAGATGGACCCAAGCCATAGGTTCAACTCTTGTAACTCATCTCCACATCAAGGGCTGTCCCATCTTAAGGATCAAGAAGGTCTTCTCAAGGGTTGTAATGGGTTAAGGCTCAAGGTTTAAAGAAATGAAAGGTAAGGATTTATCAAAGTGTCCTAAAAACCTAGCAGAGCATATGTAGATGTAGAGACCTCAAGAAATCCACCAAGGCATTGCAAAAACGTCACTTTCCCTAGAGGTAACATCAAAGGGGCCTAATGTCTTCATGTTGGGCCCAATCTTCATTGTAAACTTCCCTTGAACTATAGTGAAATGAACAAAGGCCAAATTTTCCTGTAGTGGGCCTTCAGTTTAAAGTAAACTCCAAAATCACTAAGTATGGGGGACTAAAATCCATAAACTTTTCTTTTCTAGCCGTACACAATTTTCTTTTCTTTTCATTTTTCACGGCTTTCACATATATTTTTTTCTTTATGGACAAGTCTACCCCCACACTTGAACTTTCACCTCTTCTCAATTTTCATCCTTAGCACCAAACCCATGTAGTATGTCTCAAAAGATAGCTCCACTAAGTTCTTAGAACAAAGGGTAGGGTTGTAACTATACTAAGCTTCATGGTTAAGGGTTTTAAGGGTGATGAATAAAAAGGCTTAATGTAGGCTCAAAGGGGTTTATCTAGGGGAGTCCCACGACAGGCACAATTAAGGACACAGGTTTGTTTGGCAATGGTGGTAATTCCTAGGTTGCCTCTATCCCTTCCAGAATCAGGGCCATGTATTGATATAATGTCTCAACAAGCACAAGAGCGAATTCTAGCATTCTCTAGTCCATCAAACTTAATCTATGGCAAGCAGTCAATCAAAATGAAAGAATAATGAGATCATCAAAACGTCGCCAAGAAAATTAGAATAAATTTTTCATTTATCACTCCAAGAAAAAGGGACATGGCTCAAATATCTCACATGGGTTCTTGTGAATCAAAACTCATCTTAACATGCTCATATTCTGTACCAAAGTTTCGAAATCCATATCCACTACAAGGCACATATTTTTCATATATCTCAATTAACCAAAGAATACCATGTTTAAGTCATCTCAATTTTGTGATCCTCTTTTAGTCATGTTTTCAGAGATATAGAATCATCCTAGACAGTTGAAAAGGGCATCCTAAGACTCAAAACAAAAACAAAAGCAACGAAAAATTTTTAAATTTTTGACATTTTTTCAATTTTTTTGTATTTTTCAATATATATGACTCAAAACAAAAGTATAAATCCCTTCCCCCACACTTAAATATTGCATTGTCCTCAATGTAATCAAGAATAAGCATGCAATGAAACACTTAAGCATATAGGGATGAAATTTACAAAAAGACCTACTAAATTCAAAAAGAAAGATGAAAAGAGAGAGAAATAGGGAAGGAGAAATCAAATCTGCGTGTGTAGACTCCTTCACAACTACTTCTGAATTGGGTTGCCTCCCAAGCAGCGCTTGAATTTAACGTCTTTCAGCCAGACGGACCTCCACTAAATAAAGTTAGTGACTATACAATAAAAGGAATACAAATTAATGATTTATACAAAAAAAAAAAAAAAAACGTCACTATTCACCATTCTTTTTTTTTTTTTTTTTTTAGACAAGTATAATGTACATAATTTTACATAGAGACACAAGTACAAAACGTCACTATTCATGATTTACTATTCACAAATTTACAAGTATAAAGAGAAGTATAAATTACAAACTACATGTAATATTAACAAGTTAAGTACACAAGTTAACAAGTCAGTACATAAGACACAAGTTAAGTACACAAGTGAGTAAAAAAAAAAAAAAAAAAAAAAAAAAAAACACGAAAAATATTTACACAAGTGTTTTTTTTTTTTTTTTTTCTTTTCTTTCTTTGTACGAAAATACTTACAAATATTTACATTCTTTCCTTTCCTTTACAATTATTTTCAACACTTAGGTACGGAACAGGGAGTCTCGATGTGCAATGGGACTGAAACAGCTACCCTTTTCAAGACTATGTTTAATCCAATATACCTTAGTGAATCACAATATTTTCGTTTGTTATAAATACCATTGATTTCGAATTAAATTCCAAGCGGTAAATCAAGTGGACGTGCGGCCCAAGTATAATCGTCAAGACACTAAGTCTCTCCTACATCCTTTGGGCAACCTTACTGAAATGGCCAGGTAGGGGAGGGCGACCACGAGAGGTAGAATCCATTTTGGCATGAGCTACTCCCACATTGTGGTTTAGGCTCATTTGCACGCACTTCTGGATTCAAGAACCAGTCATGAGCGTTGTCCCCTTCATAGACACCATCCCACATAGGCTATACTTACTTGGATATAAAAGGTCCTAAGTGTGAAGACAGTTCAATGAATGTTAATAAAGGCCGCCCTCAACCTTAAGGGACCTGGACTAGGTACCAATAAGGGGTTTAGGCCAATATTAATAAACACGACTTCACCTATTCCTTCTTTAATTTACAACTCACAATTAAAATTCGTATTCAACAATATAAATAATCAACCTAAGTAATTAATCTACTAATTTTCGACAATTATCAACAAAATAATTAACAAGTAATTTTTTTTTTTTTTTCGGTCACAATATAAACAAAACACATATTATTCACAATATGACAAATGATTTTTCAATCCCCGGCAACGGCGCCAAAAATTGATGCGCCTGAAAGCAAGCGCATAATTTAACCCTGAAATGTCATTAGTAGTAAAAGTAAGTAGGGATCGTTCTATTCCGGGGATTGAGGGTACACCTGTCATTGTCAAACAATTAAACAATTAAAATTAAAACAAAGTATAATATTCACAAAGATATTCACAACTATAAACATTGTACACGAAAAAGGGGGGATTTTGTTTTTGGTTTTTCGAAAATAAAACTAAGTTAACAAAACAATTAAAATGCAAAAACATAAAAATACGAATGGAATGAGAGAACAAAGATCAAAAACCAAAACATATGATTAAAATCGACTCAAACCCTAATATTGTTCATCTAAGTCATGAGAAAGGAGTTGATCATGTGAAACGTTCGAAAGCAAACAATTTCCCATATTTTACTTTTCAATGCTAATTAACCTAAGCGAAAGCACCTAGATTAATCCTATCAAACATGCAATCAAACCCTAGAAAGCTAGTCAATCATGTCATGTTTAACGCATTACACATAGAGAAAGGCTATCAACTCAAGTGTACAACTTAGTATGGAAAAGTCCACCTAATTGCAATCCTCGTTAATTAAATTCGATCTTTGTACAAAACCTTTACTACTTTGATTCAAGTTTACACAAAACGAAAAGTCGATTTCATGCTCTTAAACCTAGCATCATTCATATCAAAACCCTAAGTGTTTGCAACCACATAAGATTAAAATACAAAAGTTATCTATAACGCAAATTTAATTAAACAAACTCACATAAGCAACTCTCGAATCACAATATATGAATCTGAAAATTCTCAATTAATCATAAAATTCCAGAATTTAACAATTGTTCAAACACATATGTCAACTAGAACAAAACCAACGAAATTCAAAGCAAAGGTTACAAAGGAGAATCGGATTACACCGTGAGATGGAGATGGTGATGAACGATTGATGTGGTGGTCTCTTGAATCTCGAAAGCAAGCTTCAAGGTTGGAGATGGATGATGGATGCTCACGGCTATGCTTCTTCTCCCTTGGCCTTGCTTGAACTCGTGGAGATGACTAGAGGATGGAGAAACTCACGGCTATGCTAAGAAGATTTTTTGATTTTTTTCTAAAGTGTAAATTGTATGGGGGAGAGGACCCTTGACGTTGAGAAAGGGAGAGTTTATATAGGGGACGGCCAACTTGGTCTCCAAGCCGTGTAAACCTCATGGAATTAATCTGAAAATTCCACATAATTTCCTCCAATAATATCTTGCCAAATAAGCCCTATGAGGTGGTTCAACCAATCACAAAATTCCATTTAATTCCCTAATAATCTTGGCCGAAATTCCCTTGATAATATTCTGATTTTATACTTTAAATTCGGCCAAAACTCCTTTAGGGAATATAGGAATGTATCTAGACTTCTTTTGAGCTTTTCTTGGTCTCCACCTTTTTCTCTTTCCTTTTATTTCTCCCTTGAATATCTCTTTCCTTGCATGGCGTCAATCACCTTTATCTTGATTGATTTTTGACGCCACTCCTTGTTTCTCTCTTCATTCTTCACGGCAAAACCTTCTAGGGTAAGTCTCCAAGTATATTTCTTCCCATAAAAATAGCCCTAGAAAATCTCAACCGAAATCTTCTTTTAATTTCTGATTTTCACGCCAACTTCCTTGTTTCTCTCTTCAGATTTTACGGCAAAGGCTTCCTAGGGTTTCATCCATTGCGTCACAACCCTAATTCCATGGGCTTTTGTGGGCCTTTAATCCAATTGCCGAAAATCCACTTCATTCTTGAGAGTTCTTGGGCCTCCATGCGCCACCTTTATGCCATGTCATCATTTAGAGTCTTCAAGAAGCTTCTCTCATGCCATGTCACTTCATTAATTCGATCTTCACTCTTGGTTGGCTCAAGAGTCTTGTTTTGGCAAGATTTCCTTTCTGGACAGGGTTTCCTGGTTGGACCAGGAAAGCTTCTTTTCTTCATTTCTGCTCATTTCTGTGGCTCATTGTCCTTCATCTTTGCTCCCCTTGGTGTTCGCAAGCTCCTCTCTCCATTTGTGAGTTCATTTCCACTTTTTAGCTCGGAGGTCCTGAAAATAGAAACTAATAAGAAAAATAGAAACTTACCTAAAATGAAAAATGGCAACTTTCCTAAACTGAAAATGGGAAACTTTCTAAAATTGGAAAATAGAAACTACAAAACGGAAACTTTCTACAATTAGGAACTTTCCCATTCCAAGAATGGAAACTTTCCTAAACAGGGTTTTATTAAGGAAATAACGCAGAAAATGCAGGGAAAAGCAAGTAGAACGTCGCATTAAAATGCTCCTATCAAAGATCACTTCCCAGCCAAGATCATTCCCAGACTGCCCAATTCACTCCTCAAACCTCCATATCTTACAAGACCGTGACCACCATCCATCCATCAATCTACAAAGCTCTAAGGCGCTGAGTCAAGGACGCTCCACCACCATAGTAGAGACAAGTTCATCACCTTGTTGCTAAGCCGCTGAGGAAAGCTTCAAAGTGTAACTATGACTCTACTTATAATTTTTGTTTCGGTTTTGTGTGTTTCAATTTGCGAGTTGTGTAATTGGAGACATGGAATTTTCAGAATATTTTTATTAATATTTTTGAGATTTTCAGTTTATTATTGAGTTAATTTCGAGAATTCTTTTATGATGCATGTTACAATCTTGTGCCCTTTTACGTGTTTAGGTAATTTTCAGAGTTAGGTTAATAAGTTTGCATGCTAGAATAATGGTGAGAGTTCTTGTGTGTTTTCTTAATTTGCCAAGAGTAATTGTTATTTGTTAAGGCGCTGAGTTAAACAAGTAGCAATTAGTTCTAAAAAGTGGTAAAAACTATGTTCAATGGTTAAACGATTCTGGAAATTACGTGTTAAATTCTATGTCTAATGGTTAATTTGCACGTGTGAGTTGATTCGAGGGTTAGATAATACTACTAGTTAAGAGAATTACGCTGAGTGTTTTCGAAAATTAGTAGTATTAGGCTTGGTAAGGACTTTTCCGATTCAAGCCTACATTAGAATGAATCAGATAAGTGGATTGATCCGCTGAGGCTTTTCATTTGAGCTCTTATCTAGGCATTTAAGGTGGGCACATTTTTGTAGCATGTTGAAATGAATTTTCTGTTTTTACACTTAGTAATTTCTGAGTGGTATTGGTCTAGGTTAGGGAAGTCGATCATTGTATATAGTTTTATTTGTTTTGTTTTTATTTTAAGTAGATTAGAAACCAACTTTCAAAACCCCCATTTTATTCTTTTATTTGTTAATTGACCTTTTTGTGTAGGTGTACCCTACAATCCCCGGACTGAACGATCCCTGCTTATCCTATACTGACAACTACATTTTGCAGGGTTAAATTGTGAGGCTATTTAAGCCGCATCAAAGAGATTTCGGCAAAAAGATTTCCTAGAGAGTTTTAAGGAAAGAGAAAAAGGTGGAGACCAAGAAAAGCTTAAATGGAGTCTAGATTCATTCCTAGAATTCCTAAAGGAAGTTGGCCGAAATTAAACAAGAAAAATCAGAAATTATCTCAAGGAATTTCGGCAATATTTCTAGGGAATTAAAAGAGAATTTTGTGATTGGTTGCACCACCTCATAGGGCTTATGTGGCATGCTATCATTGGAGGAAACTATGTGGCATTTTCAGATTAATTCCATGGAAAATAAAGAAGAAATTCACGGCTTGAAGACCTAGAAGCCGTCCCCTATATATTCCTCTCTTCTCTCAACGTCAAAGAGTTCGGAGTTCCAAACTTTTTACGTTCTACACTTGAGAAATAATTCAGAAAACTCTCTAGCTTAGCCGTGCTCCTCTCCATCCTCTAGGGCAACCACGAAGTGCAAGCAAGGCCAAGGAAGAAGAAGACAAGCCGTGCATACCATCCATCCTCCACCTTGAAGATTGCTTTCGAAATTCAAGAGACCACATCATCACTTCATCCATCTCATCTTCATCACGGTGTAATCCGATTCTCCTTGTACCTTTGCTTTGTAATTTTCGTTGGTTTGCCTTAGTTGACACTTATGTATGAACAAGTATTGATTTCTGAAATTTTATGGTTAATTGTTAATTTTCAGATTCATATATTGTGATTTATGGTTGCTTTTGTGTAAGTGTTTGATTGAATTTGCATGATAGAAATCGTTTGTATGATAATCTTGAATGGTTCGAAACATTTAGGGTTTTTATGTGAATGTTGCTACGAATTTGAGAACATGAATCAACTTTTTGGTTTTGTGTTCTTGAATCAACAAGTAGTAAAGGTTTTGTACAAAAACCGAAATTTAATCAAAGGAGATTGCAATTAGGTGAACTTTTTCATACTAAGTTGCACATTTGAATTGATAGCCTTTCTAGATGCTTAATGCGTTGAACATGACATGATTGACTAGCTTTCTAGGGTTTGATTGCATGTTTATTAGAATTAATCTAGGTGCTTTCACTTAGGTTAATTAGCATTGAAAGTAAAATATGGGAGATTGTTTGCTTTTGAACGTTTCACATGATCAATTCCTCTTGCATGACTATGATGAACAATGATGAACTTGAATTAACCTTGATTATAAATTCCGATTTGGTCTTTGTTCGTGCATTTCATTTGCATTTTTATGTTTTTGCATTTTAATTGTTTTCTTTACTTAGTTTAATTTCCGAAAATCAAAACCAAAAATCCCCCTAATTTCGTAAATATGTATATATTTTGTTATATTTTTGTAAATATTATACTTTGTTTTAATTTTAATTGTTTAATTGTTTGATAATGACAGGTGTACCCTCAATCCCCGGAATAGAACGATCCCTATTTACTTTATACTACTAATGACATTTCAGGGTTAAATTGGTCGCTCCCAAAAGCGACATCAGATAACTTTTGTATTTTAATCTTATTGGTGCTAGGTTTAAGAACATGAAATCGACTTTTCGTTTTGTGTAAACTTGAATCAAAGTAGTAAAGGTTTTGTACGAAGATCGAATTTAATTAACGAGGATTGCAATTAGGTGGACTTTTCCATACTAAGTTGTACACTTGAGTTGATAGCCTTTCTCTATGTGTAATGCGTTAAACATGACATGATTGACTAGCTTTCTAGGGTTTGATTGCATGTTTGATGGGATTGATCTAGGTGCTTTCGCTTAGGTTAATTAGCATTGAAAAGTAAAATATGGGAAATAATTTGCTTTCGAATGTTTCACATGATCAACTCCTTTCTCATGACTTAGATGAACAATATTAGGGTTTGAATCAATTTTAATCATAAGTTTCGGTTTTGATTTTTGTTCTCTCATTCCATTCGTATTTTTATGTTTTTGCAGTTTAATTGTTTTGTTAACTTAGTTTTATTTTCGAAAAACCAAAAACAAAATCCCCTCTTTTCGTAAATATGTATATATTTTGTTATATCTTTGTAAATATTATACTTTGTTTTAATTTTAATTGTTTAATTGTTTGACAATGACAGGTGTACCCTCAATCCCCGGAATAGAACGATCCCTATTTATTACGTACTACTAATGACATTTCAGGGTTAAATTATGCGCTTGCTTTTTAGCCGCATCATTAAGGCGCTGAGTTAAACAAGTAGAAATTAGTTCTAAAAAGTGGTAAAAACTATGTTCAATGGTTAAACGATTCTGGAAATTACGTGTTAAATTCTATGTCTAATGGTTAATTTGCATGTGTGAGTTGATTCGAGGGTTAGATAATACTACTAGTTAAGAGAACTACGCTGAGTGTTTTCGAAAATTAGTAGTATTAGGCTTGGTAAGGACTTTTCCGATCCAAGCCTACATTAGAACGAATCAGATAAATGGATTGATCCGCTGAGGCTTTTCATTTGGGCTCTTATCTAGACATTTAAGATGTGCACATTTTTGTAGCATGTTGAAATGGATTTTCTGTTTTTACACTTAGTAATTTCTGAGTGGTATTGGTCTAGGTTAGGGAAGTCGATCATTGTAAATAGTTTTATTTGTTTTGTTTTTATTTTAAGTAGATTAGGAACCAAATTTCAAAACCCCCCATTTTATTCTTTTATTTGTTAATTGACCTTTTTGTGTAGGTGTACCCTACAATCCCCGGACTGAACGATCCCTGCTTATCCTATACTAACAACTACATTTTGCAGGGTTAAATTGTGAGGCTATTTCAGCCGCATCAATTTTTGGCGCCGTTGCCGGGGATTGTTAAAATCCCTTGCACTTAAAGTGTCATCGATTTTGTTGTATATAGAATGCATGCTAAGTTTTGTACTACACTTGTGGAATGGTGACAAATTGTGATTTCGGTTAGGCCAACCTTTAATTGTGATTTAGTTTAAGTTTTATGAGTGTTACAAAATTAAGCATGTCTTTTATCATTGTTGTACAATTTGTAGAAGTTGTTTTTTTTAACCATATTGTAAATTGAATGTGTTTCACTTAGATTAATATACTTAGGTGATAGGAGCATTTTAATGCGACGTTTTAACTGCATTTCCCTACACTTTTCTGCGCCATTTCCTTGAAAAATCCCTGTTTGGGAAAGTTTCCATTCTTTGATTGGGAAAGTTCCTTATTGTAGAAAGTTTCCATTTTTGTCTTCATTTTTCATTTCTCATTTCTCATTTCTCATTTTTCATTTCTCATTTCTGGAAAGTTTCTATTTTTCATTTTTAGTAAGTTTCTATTTTCATTTTTTAGAAAGTTTCTATTTTAAGTATAGTTTCTATTTTCAGGACCTCCGAGCTAGAAAGTGGAAATGAACGCATGAATGGAAAGAGGAGCTTGCGAACATCAAGACGAACGAACATGAGAGAAAATGGCCCACACATTTGAGCAGAAATGAAGAAACAAGCTTTCCTAGTCCAACCAGGAAATCCTACAAAATGGAGGAAGGCTTCCCTAGCAAGTTTCCAACGCAACCATGAAAAAGAAATGGAAAAATATTGTGTTTTGCGTTGGAAAATGAGAAGGCTTGAAGATGAAGCAACGAGGCCCAAGAACTCTTTGGATTTTCGGCAAATTGGATAAAGGCCCATCAAAGCCCATATATTTAGGGTTTATGACGCATGAATAAACCCTAGGGGAGTGTTGCCGTTCAAAGCAAGAGAAAAAACAAGGAAAGTGGCGTGAAAATCAGAATTATGTGTGGAGATTTTCTAGGGAGATTCTCTAGGGCTATTTTTATGGAAAGAAAATACTTGGAGATAATCCCTAGAAGTTTTGCCGTGAAAAAGGAAGAGATAAACAAGGGAGGACGCCAAAACCCTAGGGTTTTGGACGGCAAAGATATTCCCTAGAGATTTTTAAGGAAAGAGAAAAAGGTGGAGACCAAGGAAAGATCAAAAGAAGTCTAGATACATTCCTACATTCCCTAAAGAGTTTTGGCCGAATTTGGAAGCATAAAATCAGAAATTATCTCTTTATTTCGGCAAGAATTATTTAGGGAATTAATATTGGAATTTTGTGATTGGTTGCACCACCTCATAGGGCTTATGTGGCAAGAATTCATTGGAGGAAATTATGTGGAGGAAGCAAGCACATGCCGTGAACATCTCTAGGGTTTTGGACGGCTTGGACACCTAGGGGCCGTCCCCTATATATTCCTACACTTTCTCAACGTCAAGAGTTCCAAAAATTCCACACTTTTGCGTTTATACTTTGAGAAAATAATTCAGAAATCTCTCTAGCCTAGCCGTGTTCCTCTCCATCCTCTAGGGCAACCACGAAGTGCAAGCAAGGCCAAGGAAGAAGAAGACAAGCCGTGCACACCATCCACCCTCCACCTTGAAGATTGCTTTCGAAATTCAAGAGACCACATCATCACTTCATTCATCTCATCTTCATCACGGTGTAATCCGATTCTCCTTGTACCTTTGCTTTGTATTTTCGTTGGTTTTGCCTTAGTTGACACATATGTATGAACAAGTATTGTTTTCTGAAATTTTATGATGAATTGTTAATTTTCAGATTCATATATTGCGATTTATGGTTGCTTTTGTGTGAGTGTTTAATTAAATTTGCATGATAGAAGTCTTTTGTATGATTATCTTGAATGGTTCGAAACATTTAGGGTTCTTATGTGATTGTTGCTACGAATTTGAGAACATGAATCAACTTTTTGGTTTTGTGTTCTTGAATCGATAAGTAGTAAAGGTTTTGTACAAAAACCGAATTTAATCAAAGAAGATTGCAATTAGGTGGACTTTTTCATACTAAGTTGCACATTTGAGTTGATAGCCTTTCTAGGTGTTTATTGCGTTAAACATGACATGATTGACTAGCTTTCTAGGGCTTGATTGCATGTTTGATAGAATTAATCTAGGTGCTTTCGCTTAGGTTAATTAGCATTGAAAGTAAAATATGGGAAATTGTTTGCTTTTGAACGTTTCACATGATCAACTCCTCTTGCATGACTATGATGAACAATGATGAACTTGAATCAATTTTAATCATGAGTTTCGACTTTGATCTTTGTTCTTACATTCCATTTATATTTTTATGTTTTTGCGTTTTTAATTATTTAGTTAGCTTTTATTTTCGAAGATAGAAAACCAAAATCAAAAATCCCCCCTTTTTCGTAAATATGTATATATTTTGTTTTATTTTTGTAAATATTATACTTTGTTTTAATTTTAATTGTTTAATTGTTTGGTAATGACAGGTGTACCCTCAATCCCCGGAATAGAACGATCCCTATTTACTTTATACTACTAATGACATTTCAGGGTTAAATTGGTCGCTTCCCAAAAGCGACACCAATTTTTGGCGCCGTTGCCGGGGATTGAAAAATCACTTGTTAAATATGTGAATATATGTGTTTGTTTATATTGTGACCGAAGAAAAAAAAAAAAAAAAAATTTTCTTGTTAATTGTTCATAATTTGTTAGTCAATTAGTTAATTAGTTAATTAATTACTTAGGTTGTTATTTATATTATTGAATACAAATTTTAATTGTGAGTTGTAAATTAAAGAAGGAATAGGTGAAGTCGTGTTTATTAATATTGACCTAAACCCCTTATTGGTACCTAGTCCAGGTCCCTTAAGGTTGAGGGCGGTCTTTATTAACATTCATTGAACTGTCTTCACACTTAGGACCTTTTTCATCCAAGTAAGTATAGCCTATGTGGGGTGGTGTCTAGGAAAGGGGACAACGCTCATGACTGGTTCTTGGATTCAGAAGTGCTTACAAATGGGCGTAAACCTCAATGAGGGAGTAGCCTATGCCAAAATGGATCCTACCTCTCGTGGTCGCCCTCCCCTACCTGGCCATTTCAGTAAGGTTGCCCAAAGGATGTAGGAGGGACTTAGTGTCTTGACGATTATACTTGGGCCGCACGTCCACTTGATTTACCGCTTGGAATTTAATTCGAAATCAATGGTATTTATAACAAAAGAAAATGTTGTGATGCACCTAAGGTATATTGGATTAAACATAGTCTTGAAAAGGGTAACTGTTTCAGTCCCATTGCACATCGAGACTCCCTGTTCCCGTACCTAAGTGTTGAAAATAATTGTGAAGAAAAAGAAAGAATGTAAATCATTGTACTTCAAAAAAAAAAAAATAAATAAAATAAAAATAAAAATAAAAATAAAAATAAAAAAAATAATAAAAAAAAAAAAATAATAATAATAATAATAATAATAATAATTAGATGTGAATAGTGACGTTTTGTTTGTTTGTGTGAAAGTTTTGTGTAAATGGTGTCTAATCTTGTTAAACAAAAGAAATGTAAAGAATTAATTGTAAATATTGTTAACTTCTTGATTGTTATAAGTGTGTAAAATCGTATGAGTAGATAAGGGCCCTTTTGTTAATATTGGCCTTAACCCTTCATTAGTGCCTTTCTAAGGTCTTATGAGGTTGAGGGCGGCTTTTATTAGCATTTGGAGAACTGTCTAACACATGAGTCCTTTCCAAGCTGAGTAAGGGGCATATAGGTGGTGTCTTAGGTTGAGACCCTGGGTGATGGGTTCAAATTGGATCTCAGAGATACTATAGACCGTGCGTAAACCACAATGTGGGAGTAGCCAATAGGGGCGTAAACCTCAATGAGGGAGTAGCCTCCGTAGTGTCACCAAAATGAGTCCTCCCTCTCACTTACCTCTTAATCTGGCCATCTAGCCTTCTGAAACAAAGGGAAGTGACTTATGTCTAGGCGACTATCCCTAGATCGTATCTCACCAATAGTAGTGGTTTCTATTGGGCTCGACTTACAACTTGTAATCAATTGAGATATTAACTTTATTTTGTAAAGATAATAAGATACTTGAACATAACCTCCACTTGTAAATTGTGTTGTTTTGTACATTTTATACTTGTATAAACTTCTTACGTGGTTTATTTGTGAAAAGATTGTGGATAGTTTGTAATTTATACTTCTCTTTATACTTGTATAAATCATAAATAGTAAAGTCGTGAATAGTAACTTGTGAATAGTGACTCGTGAATAGTAAGGTTGATGTATAAATCACTAATTTGTAATTAACTCACTTTATACTTTGCTAACTTCTTTGAATTTTGATGATGTTCAGGATTCCTATGAATGACCGAGCCTTTTAGATCCTCTACACTAAAGGAAATTGAAGCAAGGCTCGCTCGCTTGAAGGGTCCTTCACTTCTTGAGCAGACAAGCCCTTCCCCTTCGACACACAGAGGGTACATCTTTAACGAACAAGGGAAGAGGACCTACTGTTCTGAGGAGTCTACATCACCTACACCAAGTCCATCTCCTCCTTCACGTTCACCTTCACCTGTGATTTCGTCCAACTCTACACCACCACCTTCACCACCACCTGAAGAAGTCGAAGAAGAGAGAATGGCATCTATTAGGGAACTTTCCACTGCAACTGTTGAAGGAGGACCCCCTACAGGCATAGTATACCCTCCCCCTGCAGCTGGAAGACAAGCAGAGTTTGAGCTAAAGAGTGGTTTGTTGCACAAACTCCCTATCTTCCATGGACTTAATATGGAGGACGCTAACAAGCATGTTCGAGAATTTCAATCTGTTTGTGCAAACATGCAACCACAAGGGGCAGATGAGAACCTTCTTAAGATGAGAGCATTTCCATTCTCTCTAGCTGACAGAGCCAAAGATTGGCTATATGAGCTTCCTGCAGGACGTATCACCTCATGGGAGACAATGCGAAAGGCCTTCTTGGAAAAATACTTCCCAGCTTCTAAGGTCATCACACTTAGAAAGAAGCTCAGTGGAATAGAGCAAGCCCATGATGAGTCCTATGCTGCTTACTATGAGAGGTTCAATTCCTTACTTGCACAATGTCCTCAACATCAGATGAAGGATGAGACCCTACTCACATGTTTCTATGAAGGACTCTTACCCTTGGAAAGGCAAATGTTGGATGCTGCAGCTGGAGGAGCTTTTGTGGATAAGTCCCCTACAGTTGGGAAGGAGCTGATAGCTAATCGTGCCTTGAACTCTCAACAATATGAGGGGGTAGGACACTCTACTCGTAGGGTGCATGAGATGAGCAAGAATACTGCAATTGAGGACCAACTGAATAAGCTTACTCTACTCATGAACCAAGTGGTAAGTTCCAAGGGACCAAGTGCAACAATAGCTTGTGGGGTATGCTCTATGCAAGGGCATGTTACAGATCAGTGCCCTCAACTTAATGAGAATGGAGGATGGGAATCTGCAAATGCTATTGGAGGATATCAAGGAGGATACCAAGGAGGACCTCAACGTCCTAGACATGATCCTTACTCCAATACGTACAACCCAGGATGGAGGGACCATCCCAACTTCAAGTGGACCAACAATGATAACGTTCAGAATCCTCTTGGTGGGAACTTCCAACGTCCTCAAGGGCCTTCATTCCAAGGATCATCTTTTCAAAGGCCCTACATGCCTCCGCCTCAACAGAACTCAGGACCTTCAATGTCTCACTATGACAAAACGTTGGAAGCCTTGACTAGTTCCACCCAGGCCTTGACAAACTCTACTCAAGCTTTGATTCAAGGACAACAGACCCACACTAAGGATATTGCAGATCTTAAGAAACAGATGGGCCAAGTTGTGGACTTCATGAGCAAGATTCATGAGACTGGGAAGCTTCCTAGTGGCACAATACCTAACCCTAAGGGTAATGTGGAGAATGCATCAGTTGTGACTACGAGGAGTGGGAGACCATTTGTGGATCCACCCAAGCAACCCAAGAAGGTCCAAATGAGCATAGAGATTGAGGAAGACCAAGAACCCACCAAGTTGGGTATTGAGAAGGACCCTGCAACGTCAAAGGAAGAGACCAAGGCATCCTCATCTTTAAAGGCAAAACCGGAAATCAAAGGTAATAATTCTAACTTATCAAATTCGGTTATTGCTAACCCTTCTTCTTCTTGCATGCCCTTCCCACGCAGGTTTGCCCAATCTAAGAAGGATGAAAGTGACCAAGCTATCTTGGAAACTTTCAAGAAGGTGCAAGTAAACCTACCCCTCCTAGAGGCCATCAAGCAAGTCCCTAAGTATGCCAAGTTCCTCAAAGAGCTTTGCACTACTAGGAGAGTAAACCGTGAAAAGGAGGTGGTAAAGGTAAGTGAGAATGTCTCTGCCCTAATTCAGAGGAAGATCCCTCCAAAGTGTAAGGATCCTGGAAGCTTTACCATTCCTTGTACTATTGGTAACTCTAGATTTAAGAATGCCATGCTAGACCTAGGTGCATCTGTTAATGTTATGCCCTACTCTGTTTATGAAACCCTAGGTCTAGGGGAACTTAAATCTGACAATGTTATCATTCAGTTAGCTGACAGATCCAATGCATACCCTAGAGGTTTGTTGGAGGATGTGCTTGTACAGGTTAACCATCTTATCTTCCCAGCTGATTTTTATGTATTGGAAATGGAGGACTCCCCTGTAAGTTCCACTCCATTGCTTTTGGGACGTCCTTTCTTAAGGACAGCTAGGACGAAGATTGATGTGTATGAAGGCTCTCTTACAATGGAGTTCGATGGTGACATTATTGGCTTTAACATCTTTGAAGCCATGAGGTATCCCCTAGAGGTTAATGATTGTTTTTCTGCTGACATTTTGGATGAACTTGCGCAGAAAATGTTTGATGTTATGCATGAGGATACCCTAGTCACTACCCTTGAGAGTGGGGTAGGCTATACAAAGGAAGGCGTCACCATCTCAGAGGACAAGTTGAAAGACACTTGTGAGGATAAAATCATTGAAAACGTCTCCTTCCTTGAGGCATCACCCTTTATAGGTAAGTCTGTTTCTCCCTTGTCCATTCAGTTATCCACTAACAAGACGTTACCTTCAGTGGTCCAGGCCCCAGAACTTGAACTAAAACCTCTTCCGGACCATTTGAAGTATGTCTACTTAGGGGACAAGGAGACCTTGCCAGTGATTGTGTCCTCTGCACTAACAACTCCACAAGAAGAGAAGTTGGTGGAAATGTTGAAGCAACACAAGACCGCCATAGGATGGACATTGGCGGATATCAAGGGAATCAGCCCTACAACTTGCGTCCACAGGATACTTCTAGAGGAGGGGTCTAAACCCACTAGAGAGGCTCAACGTCGTCTCAACCCTCCAATGATGGAAGTAGTGAAGAAGGAGGTTATCAAACTCCTTGATTGTGGGGTAATCTACCCTATTTCTGACTCCAAGTGGGTCTCTCCAGTTCAGGTCGTGCCCAAGAAGTCTGGGATCACTGTGGTAAAGAATGCTGATAACGAACTGGTGCCTCAAAGGACAGTCACAGGCCACAGAGTTTGCATTGACTATAGGAGGCTCAACGCAACTACAAGGAAAGACCATTTTCCTCTACCATTCATTGATCAGATGCTTGAGCGCCTAGCTGGACATGACTACTATTGTTTTCTGGATGGATATTCTGGTTACAACCAGATTGCAATTGCAAATGAAGATCAAGAGAAGACAACCTTCACTTGCCCCTTTGGAACATTTGCCTATAGACGTATGCCCTTCGGACTTTGCAACGCTCCAGGTACGTTTCAGAGATGTATGGTAAGTATCTTTTCAGATTATATTGAGAAAATCATAGAGGTATTCATGGATGACTTTTCAGTTTTTGGAAAGAATTTTGATGATTGTCTTAATAATCTGGAGATAATTCTGAAACGTTGCATGGAAACTAACCTTGTCTTAAACTGGGAAAAATGCCATTTTATGGTTAAACAAGGAATAGTTCTAGGACATATTGTCTCTGCTAGGGGTATAGAGGTTGATAAAGCCAAGGTTGATATTGTGCGTCACTTACCCTCTCCCACTTCTGTGAGAGAGATTCGTTCTTTCCTTGGTCATGCAGGTTTTTACAGGAGGTTCATCAAGGACTTCTCCAAAATTTCGAGACCCTTATGTCAACTACTCCAGAAGGATGTGCCCTTCCACTTTGACAAGGAGTGTCAAGAAGCTTTTGACAAGCTTAAGGAGTTGTTGACATCTGCCCCCATCATGTTACCTCCAAAACGTTCCAAACCCTGAGGATTAAATGGAGGTACAAGTCTAGGCTGAAAGACTATAAACATTAAGCGCTGCTTGGGAGGCAACCCAATTCTGAAGTAGCTGTGGAGGAGTCATCAACGCAGATTTGTTTTATCTCTCCCTTTTACTTCTCCAATTTTTCTTTATGTTGGTAGTCATTTTCGTAAATTTCATCCCTATATGCTTAAGTGTTCCATTGCATGCTTTTTATTGATTACATTGAGGACAATGCAATATTTAAGTGTGGGGGAAGGGATTTACACTTTTATCTTGAGTCATATATTGAAAAATACAAAAAAATTGAAAAATGTCAAAAATTTAAAAATTTTCGTTGCTTTTGTTTTGTTTTGAGTCTTAGGATGCCCTTTCAACTGTCTAGGATGATTCTATATCTCTAAAATCATGACTAAAAGAGGATCACAAGATTGAGATGATTTTTAAACATGGTATTCTTTGGTTAATTGAGATATATGAAAAATATGTGCCTTGTAGTGGATATGGATTTCGAAACTTTGGTACAGAAAATATGAGCATGTTAAGATAAGTTTTGATTCATAAAGCCCATGTGAGATATTTGAGCCATGTCCCTTTTTCTTGGAGTGAAAATGAAATATATATTCTTAATTTCTTGGCGATGTTTTGATGATCTCATTATTCTTTCATTTGATTGACTACTTGCCATAGATTAAGTTTGATGGACTAGAGAATGCTAGAATTCGCTCTTGTGCTTGTTGAGACGTATGTCAATACATGGCCCTGATTCTGGAAGGGATAGAGGCACCCTAGGAATTACCACCATTGCCATATAAACTTGTGTCCCCATTTGTGCCCGTCGTGGGACTCCCCTAGATAAGCCCCTTTGAGCCTACATTAAGCCTTTTCGTTCATCACCCTAAAATCCTTAACCATGAAGCTTAGTATAGTAACAACCCTACCCTTTGTTCTAAGAACTTAGTGGAGCTATCTTTTGAGACATACTACATGGGTTTGGTGCTAAGGATGGAAATTGAGAAGAGGTTAAAGTTCAAGTGTGGGGGTAGACTTGTCCATAAAGAAAAAAATATGTGAAAGCCGTGAAAAATGAAAAGAAAAGAAAAAAAATGTACGGCTAGAAAAGAAAAGAAAGAAATATTTATGGATTTTAGTCCCCCATACTTAGTGATTTTGGAGTTTACTTTGAAATGAAGGCCTATTAAAGAAAAATTTGACCTTTGTCCATTCACTATAGTTCAGGGGAAGTTTACAATGAAGATTGGGCCCAACATGAAGACACTAGGCCCCTTTTATGATACCTCTAGGGGAAGTGACGTTTTTGCAATGCATTGGTGGATTTCTTGTGGTCTCTACATCTACATATGCTCTGCTAGGTTTTTAGGACACTTTGATAAATCCTTACCTTTCACTTCTTTAAACCTTAAGCCCTAGCCCCATTACAACCTTTGAGAAGACCTTCTTGATCCTTAAGATGGGACAGCCCTTGATGTGGAGATGAGTTACAAGAGTTGAACCTATGGCTTGGGTCCATCTGTGCAAGTAGTTGGTATCCTTCATGAGATCTCTAAAGAAAATTATACATGTGCTTTCGTTTCTTACATTATGTGATATACTTGTTATCTTTCACATATACTTGAGTGTATAAGCTTTTAAGCATTGCCATGATCTGAGAGAAGAAAGAGGGATATAACTTGTGAGATTTGAATCAAACTTGTTTGAAACATGCTTGACAGAAACCATCACCATTGTTTCAACCAAGTCCTACTTGTGTATATGTAAGTTATGTGTTTTAATTAACTCTCGAATGCCTAACATTGAATTTTGGTTAAGTGCTAATCTTGGTGTTATGAAAGTAAGAGATTGCTGAGACGAATAGTTGAAGGGCAATAGAGTCATTGTTTTTGTCAAGTCTTTAAATTTTCGTTGAGTCTTAGGGTGTGTCTTAGTTTGATTTTGCTAAGGGACTAGCAAAAGCTAAGTGTGGGGGAATTTGATAGGAGCATTTTAATGCGACGTTTTAACTGCATTTCCCTACACTTTTCTGCGCCATTTCCTTGAAAAATCCCTGTTTGGGAAAGTTTCCATTCTTTGATTGGGAAAGTTCCTTATTGTAGAAAGTTTCCATTTTTGTCTTCATTTTTCATTTCTCATTTCTCATTTCTCATTTTTCATTTCTCATTTCTGGAAAGTTTCTATTTTTCATTTTTAGTAAGTTTCTATTTTCATTTTTTAGAAAGTTTCTATTTTAAGTATAGTTTCTATTTTCAGGACCTCCGAGCTAGAAAGTGGAAATGAACGCATGAATGGAAAGAGGAGCTTGCGAACATCAAGACGAACGAACATGAGAGAAAATGGCCCACACATTTGAGCAGAAATGAAGAAACAAGCTTTCCTAGTCCAACCAGGAAATCCTACAAAATGGAGGAAGGCTTCCCTAGCAAGTTTCCAACGCAACCATGAAAAAGAAATGGAAAAATATTGTGTTTTGCGTTGGAAAATGAGAAGGCTTGAAGATGAAGCAACGAGGCCCAAGAACTCTTTGGATTTTCGGCAAATTGGATAAAGGCCCATCAAAGCCCATATATTTAGGGTTTATGACGCATGAATAAACCCTAGGGGAGTGTTGCCGTTCAAAGCAAGAGAAAAAACAAGGAAAGTGGCGTGAAAATCAGAATTATGTGTGGAGATTTTCTAGGGAGATTCTCTAGGGCTATTTTTATGGAAAGAAAATACTTGGAGATAATCCCTAGAAGTTTTGCCGTGAAAAAGGAAGAGATAAACAAGGGAGGACGCCAAAACCCTAGGGTTTTGGACGGCAAAGATATTCCCTAGAGATTTTAAGGAAAGAGAAAAAGGTGGAGACCAAGGAAAGATCAAAAGAAGTCTAGATACATTCCTACATTCCCTAAAGAGTTTTGGCCGAATTTGGAAGCATAAAATCAGAAATTATCTCTTTATTTCGGCAAGAATTATTTAGGGAATTAATATTGGAATTTTGTGATTGGTTGCACCACCTCATAGGGCTTATGTGGCAAGAATTCATTGGAGGAAATTATGTGGAGGAAGCAAGCACATGCCGTGAACATCTCTAGGGTTTTGGACGGCTTGGACACCTAGGGGCCGTCCCCTATATATTCCTACACTTTCTCAACGTCAAGAGTTCCAAAAATTCCACACTTTTGCGTTTATACTTTGAGAAAATAATTCAGAAATCTCTCTAGCCTAGCCGTGTTCCTCTCCATCCTCTAGGGCAACCACGAAGTGCAAGCAAGGCCAAGGAAGAAGAAGACAAGCCGTGCACACCATCCACCCTCCACCTTGAAGATTGCTTTCGAAATTCAAGAGACCACATCATCACTTCATTCATCTCATCTTCATCACGGTGTAATCCGATTCTCCTTGTACCTTTGCTTTGTATTTTCGTTGGTTTTGCCTTAGTTGACACATATGTATGAACAAGTATTGTTTTCTGAAATTTTATGATGAATTGTTAATTTTCAGATTCATATATTGCGATTTATGGTTGCTTTTGTGTGAGTGTTTAATTAAATTTGCATGATAGAAGTCTTTTGTATGATTATCTTGAATGGTTCGAAACATTTAGGGTTCTTATGTGATTGTTGCTACGAATTTGAGAACATGAATCAACTTTTTGGTTTTGTGTTCTTGAATCGATAAGTAGTAAAGGTTTTGTACAAAAACCGAATTTAATCAAAGAAGATTGCAATTAGGTGGACTTTTTCATACTAAGTTGCACATTTGAGTTGATAGCCTTTCTAGGTGTTTATTGCGTTAAACATGACATGATTGACTAGCTTTCTAGGGCTTGATTGCATGTTTGATAGAATTAATCTAGGTGCTTTCGCTTAGGTTAATTAGCATTGAAAGTAAAATATGGGAAATTGTTTGCTTTTGAACGTTTCACATGATCAACTCCTCTTGCATGACTATGATGAACAATGATGAACTTGAATCAATTTTAATCATGAGTTTCGACTTTGATCTTTGTTCTTACATTCCATTTATATTTTTATGTTTTTGCGTTTTTAATTATTTAGTTAGCTTTTATTTTCGAAGATAGAAAACCAAAATCAAAAATCCCCCCTTTTTCGTAAATATGTATATATTTTGTTTTATTTTTGTAAATATTATACTTTGTTTTAATTTTAATTGTTTAATTGTTTGGTAATGACAGGTGTACCCTCAATCCCCGGAATAGAACGATCCCTATTTACTTTATACTACTAATGACATTTCAGGGTTAAATTGGTCGCTTCCCAAAAGCGACACCATTAGGATATGAATTTAGCTAAATACTTAATTGTTGTAAGTGTGTAAAATCGTATGAGTAGACAAGGGCCCTTTTGTTAATATTGGCCTAAACCCTTCATTAGTACCTTGCTTTGGTCTCTTGAGGTTGAGGGCGGCCTTTATTAGCACTTGGAGAACGGTCTAACACATAAGTTAATTTCCCAGCTGAGTAAGGGGCGCATATGGATGGTGTCTTAGGTTGAGACCCTGGGTGATGGGTTCAATTGGATCTCAGAGATACTATTGAATGAGCCTAAACCACTATGTGGGAGTAGCCGATAGGGGCCTAAACCTCTATGAGGGAGTAGCCTCTGTAGTATCACTAAAATGAGTCCTCCCTCTCACTTACCTCTTAATCTGGCCATTCGGCCTTCTGAAACAAAGGAAAGAGACTTATGTCTGGGCGACTATCCCTATATCGTATCTCACCAATAGTAGTGGTTTCTATTGGGCTCGACTTACAACTTGGAATCAATTGAGATATTAACTATGTTTATAATAATAATAATAATAAAAAAATGATGTGTGACCTGCTTAAGGTATATTGGATTAAACATGACTTTGTCGAGGGTAGCTGTTCTATAGTCCCATTGCACAAACGAGGTCCTCTGTTCCAGTACCTAAGTATGTAAATGTAAAAGTAACTTAGAAAGTTAATGATGCGGCTGAAATAGCCTCACAATTTAACCCTGCAAAATGTAGTTGTTAGTATAGGATAAGCAGGGATCGTTCAGTCCGGGGATTGTAGGGTACACCTACACAAAAAGGTCAATTAACAAATAAAAGAATAAAATGGGGGGTTTTGAATTTTGGTTCCTAATCTACTTAAAATAAAAACAAAACAAATAAACCTATATACAATGATCGACTTCCCTAACCTAGACCAATACCACTCGAAAATTACTAAGTGTAAAAACAGAAAATCCATTTCAACATGCTACAAAAATGTGCCCATCTTAAATGCCTAGATAAGAGCTCAAATGAAAAGCCTCAGCGGATCAATCCATTTATCTGATTCGTTCTAATGTAGGATTGGATCGGAAAAGTCCTTACCAAGCCTAATACTACAATTTTTGAAAACACTCAGCGTAATTCTCTTAACTAGTAGTATTATCTAACCCTCGAATCAACTCACACGTGCAAATTAACCATTAGACATAGAATTTAACACGTAATTTCCAGAATCATTTAATCATTAAAGCATGATTTTTACCACCCGTTAGAACTAATTACTACTTGTTTAACTCAGCGTCTTAACAAATAACAATTACTCTTGGCAAATTAAGCAAACACACAAGAACTCTCACCGTTATTCTAGCATGCAAACTTATGAACCTAACTCTGAAAATTACCTAAACACGTAAAAGGGCACAAGATTGTAACATGCATCATAAAAGAATTCTCAAAATTAACTCAATAATAAACTGAAAATCTCAAAAATATTAATAAAAATATTCTGAAAATTCCGTGTCTCCAATTACACAACTTGCAAATTGAAACGCACAAAACCGAAAAAAAAATTGTAAGTAGAGTCATAGTTACACTTTGAAGCTTTCCTCAGCGGCTTAGCAACACGGTGATGAACTCGTCTCTGCTATGGTGGTGGAGCGTCCTTGACTCAGCGCCTAAGAGCTTTGTAGATTGATGGATGGATGGTGTCACGGTCTTGTAGGTGATGGAAGTTTAAGGAGTGAATTGGGCAGAGTCTTGGAATGGTTTTTGGCCAAGAAGTGATAGGCTGGGAAGTGATCTTGGCTGGGAAGTGATCTGTGGCTGGGAAGTGATAGGCCGGGAAGTGATGCAAATTATGTTCTGGGCATTGCCTATTTATAGGGGAGCATTGGTTGGCTTTCCCAACTGAAACGTCTTCTTTATGGCCTTAACTCCTCTCATAATGGGGCAATTCCTTTAATTTCCAAGCTGAAACATCTTTCTCTTATTTATTTTTCCAGCTGAAACATCTTTTTCTTTTATTCCTCAACTGAAAACGTCTTTTCTCCTTTATTCCCCAACTGAAAACGTCTTTCTCTTATTTATTTTCCAGCTGAAACATCTTTTTCTTTTATTCCTCAACTGAAAACATCTTTTCTCCTTTATTTCCCTTCTTCATTGCTTGGTCAAATATCTTAATGCTTTATTTTATGACTCCATCATTGCTGTTTCCAAGAGTTCAACCAGGCAACGTTTCCTACAACAAGCAGGAGAATATCAGAATTTTCTAGAGAAAATAAAGGGAAATTAAAATGTAAAGACCGCAAAAATAGTTGACAGTTAGGAATCCTGATCCAGCTAGGATTTTTCATGAATTTTACTTTTTCCGCCTATTTCACTCCAAACACTCAACAAGACTTTCAAAATGACTTAATGACTCAAAACACAAAACTAAGGGAGAAATAAGGCTAAAATGAGGCACATAATTAATAATATCGTCACACTTTTTTGCTCCTATCAACTACCCCACACTTAGCTTTTGCTAGTCCCTTAGCAAAACAAAAATACAAAACAAAACAACGACTCAACAAAAAACAAGTAAATGACTCTATTGCTCCTAACTGTTGTCTCAGAGACTCCAAACTCATGGCTTTCACGTTAAACACTTAATCAAAATCGCATAGATAATTCCATGGTTAATAAACATGTGACACTCATATGACTAAGCAAGATATGGAGAACTTAAGTTATATAGTGAATGATAGCATGTTTCGAACAAGTCCAATCCAAACTCACCAGGCATACTCTCAATTTTTCTCTCAGAAATGGCTATGCTTAAAAGCTTCACACTCAAGTACATGCAAGAGAACAAATTGTAAGGCAACAAACAGCTTGCATATTTCATCAATAAAAGCATTTTGTGAAGATTTATTAAAGACCTCATGAAATGACTAAGTGCACAAATGGACCTAAACCATAAGCTCGACTGCGTAACTGACTCCACTAACCAAAGACTGCCCATCTCAAGGATCAAGTAAGCACTTAAAACAGGTTGTAATGGGGCTAAGCTAGGGTTTTCGAAATGAAGATTAAGGATACAAAAATCCTAAGGACCTAGCAGAGCATATATGGACCACCTTATGTCATCTTTTTTTTTGTACGCCAAATATCATTGTTTTGGGCTAAACCTTCACTCTAACCAACATGGGAATGGACAAAGGCATAATTTTCAACTTTGAGCCTTCTACAAATTTGAAAGTCCAAAACCACACTTCAACAATTTCCCAAGAGTTTTCTTTTCAATTTTTCTTCTCTTTTGCCGTTTTTCTTTCTTTCTTTCTTTCTTTTTTTTTTTTCATTTTCTTTCATTCATTTTTCACGGCAATCTTCTTTCTTTTTCTTGGTTTTTCCCCACCCCACACTTGTCTTTCATCGTCACCCCTACATACTATGTCATGCTCTACTAAGTCCCTAAGACAAGGGTAGAGATATCTTGTACTAAGCTCATGGTAGGGTAGTGAGGGTGATGAAACAAAGGTTTTCAACGTAGGCTCAAAGGGGTTCATTCTAAGGAGTCCCACGACGGGCACAATTGGGGACACATGCTTGTTTGGCTTTGGTGGTTATCCTAATGCCTTCTATCCTATCCAGGATCAGTGCATATTATGGCATACAAGTTTTGACAGTCACAACAGCCGAGTTCTAGTACTCTCTAGTCCATTAAAATCTATGGCACATGATCATTGGATTTTCAAAGAATGATGAGATTTTGCAAATACAGCCATGAAATTCTAAATTTATCAATAAGCACTCGAAAAGAAAGTATTTTAGCTCAACAACTCACTTAGGGTCAAATGAATCAGACTTAATCCTAGCATGCTTAATGAACCAAGTTACAATCCTATCTCAAATCTTCATACAAGGATCACAACGTCGATTAACCACTGAATTCAATTAAGTCCTATTTTGATTGTCAAAACCTTCAGCCATGAATTCAGAGACATGTTCATCCTAGACGTTAGGGGAATCCTAAGACTCAAACACACAAAAAGACTATAAAACTAACGTTTTTTTTTTTTTTTTTAAACTGAAATAAACTACACTAAAATAAAGGTGTAAACCCACCCCACACTTAGAATCTACATTGTCTTAATGTAGGCAAAAAGTATGGTATATAGACCCTAAATATGGGGGGCTACGAAAATAAGGGAAGGGTAAAATAAACAAACAAACAAACAAAGACCCAAGTACAATTCAACCTAAGCAAGTGAAGGGATAGAAATGTCAAACTCTCGTTGATGGCTCCTTCACAGCTTCGTTTGAAATGGGTTGCCTCCCATGCAGCGCTTAATATTTATAGTCCTTCAGCCTGGACTTTTCTCCTTGTTCACACGTGCTCATTCCTTGGGTTAGGCACCGTGTTACTTGGTAGCTTCCCTGTTTCAGAAATCCGACCCATGAAATCCACCACTTGGCCCATTTGATTCTTGAGCTCTGCAATATCCTTTGAATGGGTCGCCTGTCCTTCAATCAAAGCTTGAGTAGCCGTGTTAAGTTGTTGTTGCCCCACAGCAAGGGACTTCAACAGTTCATCATAATTAGGGGCACTCAAAGTATTAGAGACAGGAGGTGGAGGGACAGAATTGGGAATACCAAAATTTTGAGGTACCTGAGGCCTCAAAAACAAACCTGGTGGGCGCTGAGAATTCTGACCTGGGCCTTGAGGTGGTCTCAAGGTGTTATCATTGTTGGCCCAACGAAAGTTGGGGTGGTCTCTGAGCCCAGGATTGTATGTATTAGAGTAAGGGTTGTACCTCGGGCCTCCTTGACCTCCTTGATACCCTAGGGCGTTAACAGATTCCCATCCTTCTGGAGAGGCAAGCTGGGGACATTTATCTGTGGGGTGCCCTTGAGTCGAGCACATCCCACACACTTGAGTCATTGCTCCTCCTCCATTAACGTTTAAGACTTGAGACAGCAGAGTAGACATCTTGTTGACCTTGTCTTCAAGAGCAGAGTTAGTGGACACCTCATGTACCCTCCGTTGAGAGGAAAGCACCCCCTCATATTGTTGATAGTTTAGTGCACGATTAGTAAGTAGCACCTTGGCATCAGCAGGTGTCTTATCCATAAAAGATCCTCCAGCAGCAGCATCTAACAGACCACGCTCATTAGCGGTGAGTCCTTCATAAAAATAGGTTAGGAGGGACCCCTCACTCATCCCATGGTTAGGGCATGATGCTACAAGGCTCTTAAATCTATCCCAATAATTGCAGAAATTCTCCTCATGTCCTTGCGTGATTCCACTAATCTGCTTCCTCAAAACAGTGACCTTTGAGGCAGGAAAGTACTTCGTAAGGAACTCGCCCTTCATCCTATCCCAAGTGTTGATAGTCCCAGCAGGCAGCTCGAATAGCCAAGTCTTGGCCTTGTCCTCCAAAGTAAAGGGAAATGCCTTCATCTTCAAGATATTGATATCAGCTCCTTTAGGGCACATACTCCCACAGACAAACTCGAACTCCTTGAGATGCTTGTTGGTGTCTTCACTACTCATCCCATGAAACTTGGGTAGGTGATGCAGAAACCCACTCTTTAACTCAAAATCATCATTAAGCCCCTCTCCTGGTTCTGGATAGGCAATGCATAAGGGTGCAACACCCCCACCTGTAGGATTGGATAGTTGCCTAATAGTCTCAGCCATTGGTGCCTGTACTTGCTCAACACGGGCGTGCTCTTCCTCTTCTTCCTCTTCTGTGTCTGCAACGTCCTCTTCAGTGACCTCTTCTTCTTCTTCCTCTTCAAAGACTTGTTCTTCTCCTTCTTCAGAATGGTCAGGTTTGTTGACCTCCTCGGTTAATCTAGTTGAGGAGTTATAACCTGAATAGCTAGAGTCCTGAGAATCCCTCCTTTCTAGAGGAGGGCGGTCTGAAAAAGTGAGTTCTGCCCTTTGCCTAGCACGTTCCAATTTTTCAAAGAGCTCCTTAGTCTTATCAGAGACAGTGGACATTCATGGACCTTTAAGACCAAATCAAGTGTTAGTAACATATACAAGGTTCGAAATACAAACATTATGTCTTTCCTTAACTTTCTAAGTTACTTTTACATTTACATACTTAGGTACTGGAACAGAGGACCTCGTTTGTGCAATGGGACTATAGAACAGCTACCCTCGACAAAGTCATGTTTAATCCAATATACCTTAAGCAGGTCACACATCAATTTTTTTTTTTTATTATTATTATAAACATAGTTAATATCTTAATTGATTCCAAGTTGTAAGTCGAGCCCAATAGAAACCACTACTATTGGTGAGATACGATATAGGGATAGTCGCCCAGACATAAGTCTCTTTCCTTTGTTTCAGAAGGCCGAATGGCCAGATTAAGAGGTAAGTGAGAGGGAGGACTCATTTTAGTGATACTACGGAGGCTACTCCCTCATAGAGGTTTAGGCCCCTATCGGCTACTCCCACATGATGCAGCTAAAAGGAAGCGCACAATTTAACCTTGAAATGTCATTAGTAGTACGTAATAAATAGGGATCGTTCTATTCCGGGGATTGAGGGTACACCTGTCATTGTCAAACAATTAAACAATTAAAATTAAAACAAAGTATAATATTCACAAAGATATTCACAACTATAAACATTTTACACGAAAAAGGGGGAATTTTGTTTTTGGGTTTTCGAAAATAAATGAAGTAAAGAAAACAATTAAAATGTAAAAACATAAATACAAAGATGGAACGAGAGAAACAAGGATCAAAAACCGAAACATATGATTAAATTCGATTCAAACCCTAATATTGTTCATCTAAGTCATGAGAAAGGAGTTGATCATGTGAAACATTCGAAAGCAAATGAATTCCCATTTTTTACTTTTCAATGCTAATTAACCTAAGCGAAAGCACCTAGATTAATACTATCAAACATGCAATCAAACCCTAGAAAGCTAGTCAATCATGTCATGTTTAACGCATTACACATAGAGAAAGGCTATCAACTCAAGTGTACAACTTAGTATGGAAAAGTCCACCTAATTGCAATCCTCGTTAATTAAATTCGATCTTTGTACAAAACCTTTACTACTTTGATTCAAGTTTACACAAAACGAAAAGTCGATTTCATGCTCTTAAACCTAGCATCATTCATATCAAAACCCTAAGTGTTTGCAACCACATAAGATTAAAATACAAAAGTTATCTATAACGCAAATTTAATTAAACAAACCCACATAAGCAACTCTCGAAGAACAATAATATGAATCTGAAAATTCTCAATTAATCATAAAAATTTCAGAAATTAATATTTGTTCAAACACATATGTCAACTAGTTCATAACCAACGAAATTCAAAGCAAAGGTTACAAAGGAGAATCGGATTACACCGTGAGATGGAGATGGTGATGAACGATTGATGTGGTGGTCTCTTGAATCTCGAAAGCAAGCTTCAAGGTTGGAGATGGATGATGGATGCTCACGGCTATGCTTCTTCTCCCTTGGCCTTGCTTGAACTCGTGGAGATGACTAGAGGATGGAGAAACTCACGGCTATGCTAAGAAGATTTTCTGATTTTTTTCTAAAGTGTAAATTGTATGGGGGAGAGGAACCCTTGACGTTGAGAAAAGGGGAGAATATATAGGGGCACGGCTAGGGTTCTCCAAGCAATCAGAAATTTCCACATCACTTCAACCAATGGTATGATGCCAAGTAAGCCTTGTGATGTGGTCCAACCAATCGTAGAATGCCAAGTAAGCCTTGGTGTGTCATCTAACCAATCAAAACTCTCCAAATTAATTCCCTAAATTCCTTTAATATATATCCTTGCCGAAATTATATAAGGATTTTCTGATTTTCTTCATTAATTTCGGCCAAGAATATCTTAGGAGAGAGTAATTGCCGAAATTCCATAAATAAATTCTGATTTGCTTCACCAATTTCGGCCACAAATATCCTTGGGAAAGTAATTGCCGAAATTCCATAAATAAATGCTGATTTGCTTCACCATTTTCGGCCAAAAATCACATTTAAATCTTCCAAGAATATCTCTTTGCCCTTAAAAATCTCCCTTGAATTACTCCAATCAAAATCTTCAATTATATTTTCAGATTTTCATGTTGCCTCCTCCTTTTCCTCTTTGTATTTTACGGCAAACACATATATATTCTCCAAAAATATCTCGCATGTGTCACAAACCCTAATTTCCATGGGCCTTTATCCATTTGCCGAAATCCATAACCTCTTGAGAGTTCTTGGGCCTTTGTGCGTCACCTTCAAGCCATGTCATCTTCCAATGTCATAACACTTTATTTTTCCATTTTTCTTTCATAGTGACGTTGGAAACTTCATTGGTGAGCTTTCCTCCTTTTCGCAGGGTTTCCTGGTTGGACCAGGAAAACTTCTTTTCTTCATTTCTGCTCATTTATGTGGCTCATTGTTCTTCATCTTTGCTCCCCTTGGTGTTCGCAAGCTCCTCTTTCCATTTGTGAGTTCATTTCCACTTTTTAGCTCGGAGGTCCTGAAAATAGAAACTAATAAGAAAAATAGAAACTTTCCTAAAATGAAAAATGGCAACTTTCCTAAACTAAAAAAAATGGAAACTTTCCAAAAATGAAAAATAGAAACTACAAAATAAAAACTTTCTACAAATAGGAACTTTCCCAATCGAAGAATGGAAACTTTCCTAAATAGAGTTTTATTAAGGAAATAACGCAGAAAATGTAGGGAAATGCAGTTAAAACGTCGCATTAAAATGCTCCTATCAAATTCCCCCACACTTAGCTTTTGCTAGTCCCTTAGCAAAATCACACAAAGACACACACTAAGACTCAACGAAAATTTAAAGACTCAACCAAACGAAAATTCTATTGCCCTTCAACTTTTTGTCTCAGCAATCTCTTACTTTCACAACACCAAGATTAGCACTTAACCAAGAGTCAATGTTTAAGCATTCGAGAGTTAATTGAAACACATAATTTACACATACACAAGTAGGACTTGGTTGTAACAATGGTGATGGGTTCTGTCAAGCATGTTTCAAACAAGTTTGATTCAATCCTCACAAGGCATATCCACTCTTTCTTCTCTCAGAATTCAAGGCAATGCTTAAAAGCTTATACACTCAAGTATATGTGAAAGATAGCAAGTATATCACATATTATATGAAACGAAAGCACATGCATACATTTTTCTTTTAAAGATCTCATGAAAGGTACCAACTACTTGCACAGATGGACCCAAGCCATATGTTCAACTCTTGTAACTCATTTCCACATCAAGGGCTGTCCCATCTTAAGGATCAAGAAGGTCTTCTCAAGGGTTGTAATGGGGCTAAGGCTCAAGGTTTAAAGAAACGAAAGGTAAGGATTTATCAAAGTGTCCTAAAAATCTAGCAGAGCACATGTAAATGTAGAGACTTCAAGAAATTCCAGCAAGGCATTGTAAAAACGTCACTTTCCCTAGGGGTGATCATAAAAGGGCCTAATGTCTTCATGTTGGGCCCAATCTTCACTCTAAACTTCCTTTGAACTCTAGTGAATTGGACAAAGGCCATATTTTCTGTAATGGGCCTTCAGTTCAAAGTAAACTCCAAAATCACTAAGTATGGGGGACTAAAATCCATAAACATTTTTCTTTCTTTTAGCCGTACACATTTTTTCTTTTTCACTTTCTTTTCCTCGGCTTTTTCACACATTTTTTTTTTCTTTATGGATAAGTCTACCCCCACACTTGAACTGTCACCTCTTCTCAATTTTCATCCTTAGCACCAAACCCACGTAGTATGTCTCAAAAGATAGCTCCACTAAGTTCTTAGAACAAAGGGTAGGGTTGTAACTATACTAAGCTTCATGTTAAAGATTTTAAGGGTGATGAAAGAAAAGGCTTAATGTAGGCTCAAAGGGTTTTATCTAGGGAAGTCCCACGACGGGCACAAATGGGGACACAGGCTTATTTGGCAATGGTGATAATTCCTAGCGTGCCTCTATCCTTTCCAGAATCAGGGTCATATATTGACAAACGTCTCAACAAGTACAAGAGTGAATTCTAGCATTCTCTAGTCCATCAAACTTAATCTATGGCAAGTAATCAATCAAATGAAAGAATAATGAGATCATCAAAACATCGCCAAGAAAATAAGAATATATTTTTCAATTATCACTCCAAGAAAAAGGGACATGGGCTCAATATCTCACATGGGCTTTTATGAATCAAAACTCATCTTAACATGCTCATATTCTGTACCAAAGTCACGAAATCCATATCCACTACACATGCATACATTTTTCATATATCTCAATTAACCAAAGAATACCATTTTAGAAATCATCTCAATTTTGTGATTGATAGGAGCATTTTAATGCGACGTTTTAACTGTTATTTCCCTATATTTTCTGCGTTATTTCCTTAATAAAACTCTGTTTAGGAAAGTTTCCATTCTTCGATTGGGAAAGTTCCTATTTGTAGAAAGTTTCTATTTTTGTAGTTTCTATTTTTCATTTTTGGAAAGTTTCCATTTTCATTTTAGGAAAGTTTCTATTTTTCTTACTAGTTTCTATTTTCAGGACCTCGGAGCTAAAAAGTGGAAATGAACTCACAAATGGAAAGAGGAGCTCGCCAATGTTGGAAGGAGACAAAATGAGATACAAAGGGCTGCATAAATAAGCTGAAAAGAAGAAATGAAGTTTTCCTAGTTCAACCAGGAAATCCTGTTTCAACCAGGAAACCTTGTCCAGAAGAGGAAACCCTGCCAAAACAAGACTCTTGAGTCAACCAAGAAAGGAAAGCAGAAAAATGAAGTGTCATGGCATTGAAAGAAGCTTCTTGAAGACATTAGAAGATGACATGGCTTGAAGGTGACGCACAAAGGCCCAAGAACTCTTAAGAGGTTATGGATTTCGGCAAATGGATAAAGGCCCATGGAAATTAGGGTTTGTGACACATGAGAGATATTTTTGGAGAATATATATGTGTTTGCCGTAAAATACAAAGAGGAAAAGGAGGAGGCAACATGAAAATCTGAAAATATAATTGAAGATTTTGATTGGAGTAATTCAAGGGAGATTTTTAAGGGCAAAGAGATATTCTTGGAAGATTTAAATGTGATTTTTGGTCGAAAATGGTGAAGCAAATCAGCATTTATTTATGGAATTTCGGCAATTACTTTCCCAAGGATATTTGTGGCCGAAATTGGTGAAGCAAATCAGAATTTATTTATGGAATTTCGGCAATTACTCTCTCCTAAGATATTCTTGGCCGAAATTAATGAAGAAAATCAGAAAATCCTTATATAATTTCGGCAAGGATATATATTAAAGGAATTTAGGGAATTAATTTGGAGAGTTTTGATTGGTTAGATGACACACCAAGGCTTACTTGGCATTCTACGATTGGTTGGACCACATCACAAGGCTTACTTGGCATCATACCATTGGTTGAAGTGATGTGGAAATTTCTGATTGCTTGGAGAACCCTAGCCGTGCCCCTATATATACTCACTTCCTCTAGACGTCAAGGGTTCCTCTCCCCCATACAATTTACACGTTAGAAAAAAATCAGAAAATCTTCTTAGCATAGCCGTGAGTTCCTCCACCCTCTAGAGCAAGCTACGAGTTCAAGCAAGGCCAAGGGAGAAGAAGAGAAGCCGTGAGCATCCATCATCCATCTCCAACCTTGAAGCTTACTTTCGAGATTCAAGAGACCACCACATCAATCGTTCATCACCATCCCCATCTCACGGTGTAATCCGATTCTCCTTTGTAACATTTGCTTTGAATTTCGTTGGTTTTGTTCTAGTTGACATATGTGTTTGAACAAATATTAATTTCTGGAATTTTTATGATTAATTGAGAATTTTCAGATTCATATTATTGTGATTCGAGAGTTGCTTATGTGGGTTTGTTTAATTAAATTTGCGTTATAGATAACTTTTGTATTTTAATCTTATGTGGTTGCAAACACTTAGGGTTTCGATATAATTGGTGCTAGGTTTAAGAACATGAAATCGACTTTTCGTTTTGTGTAAACTTGAATCAAAGTAGTAAAGGTTTTGTACAAATATCGAATTTAATTAACGAGGATTGCAATTAGGTGGACTTTTCCATACTAAGTTGTACACTTGGGTTGATAGCCTTTCTCTATGTGTAATGCGTTAAACATGACATGATTGACTAGCTTTCTAGGGTTTGATTGCATGTTTGATAGGATTAATCTAGGTGCTTTCGCTTAGGTTAATTAGCATTGAAAAGTAAAAAATGGGAATTCATTTGCTTTCGAATGTTTCACATGATCAACTCCTTTCTCATGACTTAGATGAACAATATTAGGGTTTGAGTCAATTTTAATCATATGTTTCGATTTTGATCTTTGTTCTCTCATTCCATTTGTATTTTTATGTTTTTGCATTTTAATTGTTTTGTTAACTTAGTTTTATTTTCGAAAAACCCAAAAACAAAATCCCCCCTTTTTCGTAAATAATGTTTATAGTTGTGAATATCTTTGTGAATATTATACTTTGTTTTAATTTTAATTGTTTAATTGTTTGACAATGACAGGTGTACCCTCAATCCCCGGAATAGAACGATCCCTACTTACTTATACTACTAATGACATTTCAGGGTTAAATTATGCGCTTGCTTTTAGGCGCATCAATTTTTGGCGCCGTTGCCGGGGATTGAAAAATCACTTGTTAAATATGTGAATATTTGTTTTGTTTATATGTTGTGTTCGAAAAAAAAAATATTTTTTACTTGTTAATTGTTCATAATTTGTTAGTTAATTAGTTAATTAGTTAATTAGTTAATTAATTACTTAGGTTGTTATTTATATTATTGAATACGAATTTTAATTGTGAGTTGTAAATTAAAGAAGGAATAGGTGAAGTCGTGTTTATTAATATTGGCCTAAACCCCTTATTGGTACCTAGTCCAGGTCCCTTAAGGTTGAGGGCGGCCTTTATTAACATTCATTGAACTGTCTTCACACTTAAGATCTTTTTCATCCAAGTAAGTATAGCCTATGTGGGATGGTGTCTAGGAAGGGGACAACGCTCATGACAGGTTCTTGAATCCAGAAGTGCTTACAAATGGGCCTAAACCACAATGTGGGAGTAGCTCATGCCAAAATGGATTCTACCTCTCGTGGTCGCCCTCCCCTACCTGGCCATTTCAGTAAGGTTGCCCAAAGGATGTAGGAGAGACTTGGTGTCTAGACGACTATACTTGGGCCGCACGTCCTCTTGATTTACCGCTTGGAATTTAATTTGATATCAATGATATATATAACAAACGAAAATATTGTGATTCACTAAGGTATATTGGATTAAACATAGTCTTGAAAAGGGTAGCTGTTTCAGTCCCATTGCACATCGAGACTCCCTGTTCCCGTACCTAAGTGTTGAAAATAATTGTAAAGGAAAGGAAAGAATGTAAATATTTGTAAGTATTTTCGTACAAAGAAAGAAAAAAAAAAACACTTGTGTAAATATTTTTCGTGTTTTTTTTTTTTTTTTTTTTTTTTTTTTTTTTTTTTTTTATTCACTTGTGTACTTAACTTGTGTCTTATGTACAATGTACTTGTTAATTATACTTGTATTTTGTAATTCATAGTTACTTGTTTATATATTTTCTAAATCTTTGTTAATTATAGTTACTAACTTTTTAATTTCTATTCCGTCTGGCTGAAAGACGTTAAACTCAAGCGCTGCTTGGGAGACAACCCAATTCAGAAGCAGCTGTGAAGGAGTCAACAACACAGATTTGCTTTCTCTCACCCAATTTCTTTTTATTTTTATTTTATTTTTCTTCTTTGTTTTTATTTTAGAATTTTTCTTCGTAAATATCTTCTATCTATGCTTATTTGTTTCATTGCATGTTTATAATTGATTACATTGAGGACAATGCAATATTTAAGTGTGGGGGAAGGGATTTATACTTTTGTTTTTTATTTTGAGTCATATGGAAAATACAAAAAAAATCAAAAAATGTCCAAAAAAAAAAAAAAAAAAAAAAAACATTTGTGTAAATATTTTTCATGTTTTTTTTTACTCACTTGTGTACCTAACTTGTGTCTTGTGTAGAATGTACTTGTTAATTATATTTGTAGTTTGTAATTCTTTGTTACTTGTTTATATTTTTTTGTATTTCTTTGTTAATTATAGTTACTAACTTTTTAATTTCTATTCCGTCTGGCTGAAAGATGTTAAACTCAAGCGCTGCTTGGGAGGCAACCCAATTCAGAAGCAGCAGTGAAGGAGTCTTAAAATGCAGATTTGCTTTCTCCTTCCCTATTTCTTTTATTTTTCAATTTTTCTCTTTTGTTTTTGTTTTCGTAAATTTCTTTCCTATATGCTTAATTGTTTCATTGCATGCTTATGATTGATTACATTGAGGACAATGCAATATTTAAGTGTGGGGGAAGGGATTTATATTTTTATCTTTTATTTTGAGTCATATGTATTGGAAAAAAAAAAAAAAAAAAATCGAAAAATGTCAAAAAAAAAAAAAAAAATTGTTGCTTTTATTTATTGAGTCTTAGTCTTTTGTTTTTATTTTTGAGTCATAGGATGCCTTTCAACTGTCTAGGATGATTCTATATCTCTGAAATTATAGCTAAGAGAGGATCACAAGATTGAGATGATTTTAAATGGTATTCTTTGGTTAATTGAGATATATGAAAAGTATATGCATGTGTAGTGGATATGGATTTCGTGACCTTGGTACAGAATATGAGCATGTTAGGATGAGTTTTGATTCATAAAAGCCCATGTGAGATATTTGAGCCCATGTCCCTGTTTCTTGGAGTGATAAATGAAAAATATATATTCTTAATTTCTTGGCGATGTTTTGATGATCTCATTATTCTTTCATGTTGATTGACTGCTTGCCATAGATTAAGTTTGATGGACTAGAGAATGCTAGAATTCGCTCTTGTGCTTGTTGAGACGTTATATCAATACATGGCCCTAATTCTGGAAAGGATAGAGGCACCCTAGGAATTACCACCATTACCATATAAACTTGTGTCCATATTTGTGCCCGTCGTGGGACCCCCCTAGATAAGCCCCTTTGAGCCTACATTAAGCCTTTTCGTTCATCACCCTTAAAATCCTTAACCCTGAACCTTAGTATAATTACACTCCTACCCTTTGTTCTAGAAACTTAGTGGAGCTAATTTTGGGACTTTACTTAAGGATTTGGCATTGAGAATGCAGATTGAGAAGAGGTGAAAGTTCAAGTGTGGGGGTAGACTTGTCCATGATAGAAAAAAAAAAATGTGAAAGCCGAAAAAAAAAATGAAAAAAAAGAAGAAAAAAAAATGTGTACGGCTAGAAAAGAAAAAGAAAAATATATATATGGATTTTAGTCCCCCATACTTGGTGAGTTTGGAGATTGTTTTGAATTGAAGGCCCACTAGTGAAAAATTTGGCCTTTGTCCAATTCACAAGAGTTCAAGGGAAGTTTAGAATGAAGGTTGAGCCCAACATGAAGACATTAGGCCCTTTTATTTTACCCCTAGGAAGGACATGACGTGTTGCTATGCCTTGCTGGATTTCTAGAAGTCTCTACATCTACATGAACTCTGCTAGGTTTTTAGGACACTTTGTTAAAATCCTTATCTTTCATTTCTTAAAACTTTGAGCCTTAGCCCCATTACAACCTTTGAGAAGACCTTCTTGATCCTTAAGATGGGACAACCTTTGATGTGGAGATGAGTTACAAGAGTTGAACCTATGGCTTGGGTCCATCCGTGCAAGTAGTTGGTATCTTTCATGAGATCTTTTGAAAAAAAAAATTATATTCACAAAGTGCTTTTCGTTTCTTATATATGTGAGCTATTTGATTGCCTCAAAATATTTACTCTCACATATAATTGAGTGATTATAAGCTTTTAAGTATTGCCTTGAATTCTGAGAGGAGTGGATACACCTTGTGAGGATTTGAATCATACTTGTTTGAAGCATGCTTAACAGAAACCATCACCATTGTTTCAACCAAGTCCTACTTGTGTATATGTAAATTATGTGTTTTAATTAACTCTCGAATGCCTAAACATTGATTCTTGGTGGAGTGCTAATCTTGATGTTGTGAAAGTAAGAGATTTCTGAGACAAAAAGTTGAAGGGCAATAGAGTCATTTTTTGTGTAGTCTTTAAATTTTCGTTGAGTCTTAGTTGAGTCTTTGTGTGATTTTGCTAAGGGACTAGCAAAAGCTAAGTGTGGGGGAATTTGATAGGAGCATTTTAATGCGACGTTTTAACTGTTATTTCCCTATATTTTCTGCGTTATTTCCTTAATAAAACTCTGTTTAGGAAAGTTTCCATTCTTCGATTGGGAAAGTTCCTATTTGTAGAAAGTTTCTATTTTTGTAGTTTCTATTTTTCATTTTTGGAAAGTTTCCATTTTCATTTTAGGAAAGTTTCTATTTTTCTTACTAGTTTCTATTTTCAGGACCTCGGAGCTAAAAAGTGGAAATGAACTCACAAATGGAAAGAGGAGCTCGCCAATGTTGGAAGGAGACAAAATGAGATACAAAGGGCTGCATAAATAAGCTGAAAAGAAGAAATGAAGTTTTCCTAGTTCAACCAGGAAATCCTGTTTCAACCAGGAAACCTTGTCCAGAAGAGGAAACCCTGCCAAAACAAGACTCTTGAGTCAACCAAGAAAGGAAAGCAGAAAAATGAAGTGTCATGGCATTGAAAGAAGCTTCTTGAAGACATTAGAAGATGACATGGCTTGAAGGTGACGCACAAAGGCCCAAGAACTCTTAAGAGGTTATGGATTTCGGCAAATGGATAAAGGCCCATGGAAATTAGGGTTTGTGACACATGAGAGATATTTTTGGAGAATATATATGTGTTTGCCGTAAAATACAAAGAGGAAAAGGAGGAGGCAACATGAAAATCTGAAAATATAATTGAAGATTTTGATTGGAGTAATTCAAGGGAGATTTTTAAGGGCAAAGAGATATTCTTGGAAGATTTAAATGTGATTTTTGGTCGAAAATGGTGAAGCAAATCAGCATTTATTTATGGAATTTCGGCAATTACTTTCCCAAGGATATTTGTGGCCGAAATTGGTGAAGCAAATCAGAATTTATTTATGGAATTTCGGCAATTACTCTCTCCTAAGATATTCTTGGCCGAAATTAATGAAGAAAATCAGAAAATCCTTATATAATTTCGGCAAGGATATATATTAAAGGAATTTAGGGAATTAATTTGGAGAGTTTTGATTGGTTAGATGACACACCAAGGCTTACTTGGCATTCTACGATTGGTTGGACCACATCACAAGGCTTACTTGGCATCATACCATTGGTTGAAGTGATGTGGAAATTTCTGATTGCTTGGAGAACCCTAGCCGTGCCCCTATATATACTCACTTCCTCTAGACGTCAAGGGTTCCTCTCCCCCATACAATTTACACGTTAGAAAAAAATCAGAAAATCTTCTTAGCATAGCCGTGAGTTCCTCCACCCTCTAGAGCAAGCTACGAGTTCAAGCAAGGCCAAGGGAGAAGAAGAGAAGCCGTGAGCATCCATCATCCATCTCCAACCTTGAAGCTTACTTTCGAGATTCAAGAGACCACCACATCAATCGTTCATCACCATCCCCATCTCACGGTGTAATCCGATTCTCCTTTGTAACATTTGCTTTGAATTTCGTTGGTTTTGTTCTAGTTGACATATGTGTTTGAACAAATATTAATTTCTGGAATTTTTATGATTAATTGAGAATTTTCAGATTCATATTATTGTGATTCGAGAGTTGCTTATGTGGGTTTGTTTAATTAAATTTGCGTTATAGATAACTTTTGTATTTTAATCTTATGTGGTTGCAAACACTTAGGGTTTCGATATAATTGGTGCTAGGTTTAAGAACATGAAATCGACTTTTCGTTTTGTGTAAACTTGAATCAAAGTAGTAAAGGTTTTGTACAAATATCGAATTTAATTAACGAGGATTGCAATTAGGTGGACTTTTCCATACTAAGTTGTACACTTGGGTTGATAGCCTTTCTCTATGTGTAATGCGTTAAACATGACATGATTGACTAGCTTTCTAGGGTTTGATTGCATGTTTGATAGGATTAATCTAGGTGCTTTCGCTTAGGTTAATTAGCATTGAAAAGTAAAAAATGGGAATTCATTTGCTTTCGAATGTTTCACATGATCAACTCCTTTCTCATGACTTAGATGAACAATATTAGGGTTTGAGTCAATTTTAATCATATGTTTCGATTTTGATCTTTGTTCTCTCATTCCATTTGTATTTTTATGTTTTTGCATTTTAATTGTTTTGTTAACTTAGTTTTATTTTCGAAAAACCCAAAAACAAAATCCCCCCTTTTTCGTAAATAATGTTTATAGTTGTGAATATCTTTGTGAATATTATACTTTGTTTTAATTTTAATTGTTTAATTGTTTGACAATGACAGGTGTACCCTCAATCCCCGGAATAGAACGATCCCTACTTACTTATACTACTAATGACATTTCAGGGTTAAATTATGCGCTTGCTTTTAGGCGCATCAGTGATCCTCTTTTAATCATGATTTCAGAGATATAGAATCATCCTAGACAGTTGAAAGGGCATCCTAAGACTCAAAACAAAAACAAAAGCAACGAAAATTTTTAAATTTTTGACATTTTTCACTTTTTTTGTATTTTTCAATATATGACTCAAGATAAAAGTGTAAATCCCTTCCCCCACACTTAAATATTGCATTGTCCTCAATGTAATCAATCATAAGCATGCAATGAAACAATTAAGCATATAGGAATGGAATTTACGAAAAGACTACAAAAATAAAGGAGAAAATTATAAAGTAAAAGAAATAGCGAAAGAGAAAGCAAATCTGTGTTATTGAAGACTCCTTCACAGCTGCTTCTGAATTGGGTTGCCTCCCAAGCAGCGCTTGAATTTAACGTCTTTCAGCCAGACGGTACCTCCATTAAATAAAGTTAGTGACTATAATTAACAAAGAAATACAAAAAAAAAAAAAAAAAATATAAACAAGTATAACAAGTTAGTGAATTACAAACTACATGTAATATTAACAAGTTAAGTACACAAGTTAACAAGTCAGTACATAAGACACAAGTTAAGTACACAAGTGAGTAAAAAAAAAAAAAAAACACGAAAAATATTTACACAAGTGTTTTTTTTTTTTTTTTTTTTCTTTTCTTTCTTTGTACGAAAATACTTACAAATATTTACATTCTTTCCTTTCCTTTACAATTATTTTCAACACTTAGGTACGGGAACAGGGAGTCTCGATGTGCAATGGGACTGAAACAGCTACCCTTTTCAAGACTATGTTTAATCCAATATACCTTAGTGAATCACAATATTTTCGTTTGTTATATATATCATTGATATCAAATTAAATTCCAAGCGGTAAATCAAGAGGACGTGCGGCCCAAGTATAGTCGTCTAGACACCAAGTCTCTCCTACATCCTTTGGGCAACCTTACTGAAATGGCCAGGTAGGGGAGGGCGACCACGAGAGGTAGAATCCATTTTGGCATGAGCTACTCCCACATTGTGGTTTAGGCCCATTTGTAAGCACTTCTGGATTCAAGAACCTGTCATGAGCGTTGTCCCCTTCCTAGACACCATCCCACATAGGCTATACTTACTTGGATGAAAAAGATCCTAAGTGTGAAGACAGTTCAATGAATGTTAATAAAGGCCGCCCTCAACCTTAAGGGACCTGGACTAGGTACCAATAAGGGGTTTAGGCCAATATTAATAAACACGACTTCACCTATTCCTTCTTTAATTTACAACTCACAATTAAAATTCGTATTCAATAATATAAATAACAACCTAAGTAATTAATTAACTAATTAACTAATTAACTAACAAATTAAGAACAATTAACAAGTAAATTTTTTTTTTTTTTTCTTTTTCGAACACAACATATAAACAAAACAAATATTCACAATATGACAAATGATTTTTCAATCCCCGGCAACGGCGCCAAAAATTGATGCAGCTAAAAGGAAGCGCACAATTTAACCCTGAAATGTCATTAGTAGTACGTAATAAATAGGGATCGTTCTATTCCGGGGATTGAGGGTACACCTGTCATTGTCAAACAATTAAACAATTAAAATTAAAACAAAGTATAATATTCACAAAGATATTCACAACTATAAACATTTTACACGAAAAAGGGGGAATTTTGTTTTTGGGTTTTCGAAAATAAATGAAGTAAAGAAAACAATTAAAATGTAAAAACATAAATACAAAGATGGAACGAGAGAAACAAGGATCAAAAACCGAAACATATGATTAAATTCGATTCAAACCCTAATATTGTTCATCTAAGTCATGAGAAAGGAGTTGATCATGTGAAACATTCGAAAGCAAATGAATTCCCATTTTTTACTTTTCAATGCTAATTAACCTAAGCGAAAGCACCTAGATTAATACTATCAAACATGCAATCAAACCCTAGAAAGCTAGTCAATCATGTCATGTTTAACGCATTACACATAGAGAAAGGCTATCAACTCAAGTGTACAACTTAGTATGGAAAAGTCCACCTAATTGCAATCCTCGTTAATTAAATTCGATCTTTGTACAAAACCTTTACTACTTTGATTCAAGTTTACACAAAACGAAAAGTCGATTTCATGCTCTTAAACCTAGCATCATTCATATCAAAACCCTAAGTGTTTGCAACCACATAAGATTAAAATACAAAAGTTATCTATAACGCAAATTTAATTAAACAAACCCACATAAGCAACTCTCGAAGAACAATAATATGAATCTGAAAATTCTCAATTAATCATAAAAATTTCAGAAATTAATATTTGTTCAAACACATATGTCAACTAGTTCATAACCAACGAAATTCAAAGCAAAGGTTACAAAGGAGAATCGGATTACACCGTGAGATGGAGATGGTGATGAACGATTGATGTGGTGGTCTCTTGAATCTCGAAAGCAAGCTTCAAGGTTGGAGATGGATGATGGATGCTCACGGCTATGCTTCTTCTCCCTTGGCCTTGCTTGAACTCGTGGAGATGACTAGAGGATGGAGAAACTCACGGCTATGCTAAGAAGATTTTCTGATTTTTTTCTAAAGTGTAAATTGTATGGGGGAGAGGAACCCTTGACGTTGAGAAAAGGGGAGAATATATAGGGGCACGGCTAGGGTTCTCCAAGCAATCAGAAATTTCCACATCACTTCAACCAATGGTATGATGCCAAGTAAGCCTTGTGATGTGGTCCAACCAATCGTAGAATGCCAAGTAAGCCTTGGTGTGTCATCTAACCAATCAAAACTCTCCAAATTAATTCCCTAAATTCCTTTAATATATATCCTTGCCGAAATTATATAAGGATTTTCTGATTTTCTTCATTAATTTCGGCCAAGAATATCTTAGGAGAGAGTAATTGCCGAAATTCCATAAATAAATTCTGATTTGCTTCACCAATTTCGGCCACAAATATCCTTGGGAAAGTAATTGCCGAAATTCCATAAATAAATGCTGATTTGCTTCACCATTTTCGGCCAAAAATCACATTTAAATCTTCCAAGAATATCTCTTTGCCCTTAAAAATCTCCCTTGAATTACTCCAATCAAAATCTTCAATTATATTTTCAGATTTTCATGTTGCCTCCTCCTTTTCCTCTTTGTATTTTACGGCAAACACATATATATTCTCCAAAAATATCTCGCATGTGTCACAAACCCTAATTTCCATGGGCCTTTATCCATTTGCCGAAATCCATAACCTCTTGAGAGTTCTTGGGCCTTTGTGCGTCACCTTCAAGCCATGTCATCTTCCAATGTCATAACACTTTATTTTTCCATTTTTCTTTCATAGTGACGTTGGAAACTTCATTGGTGAGCTTTCCTCCTTTTCGCAGGGTTTCCTGGTTGGACCAGGAAAACTTCTTTTCTTCATTTCTGCTCATTTATGTGGCTCATTGTTCTTCATCTTTGCTCCCCTTGGTGTTCGCAAGCTCCTCTTTCCATTTGTGAGTTCATTTCCACTTTTTAGCTCGGAGGTCCTGAAAATAGAAACTAATAAGAAAAATAGAAACTTTCCTAAAATGAAAAATGGCAACTTTCCTAAACTAAAAAAATGGAAACTTTCCAAAAATGAAAAATAGAAACTACAAAATAAAAACTTTCTACAAATAGGAACTTTCCCAATCGAAGAATGGAAACTTTCCTAAATAGAGTTTTATTAAGGAAATAACGCAGAAAATGTAGGGAAATGCAGTTAAAACGTCGCATTAAAATGCTCCTATCACCACATAGTGGTTTAGGCTCATTCTATAGTATCTCTGAGATCCAATTGAACCCATCACCCAGGGTCTCAACCTAAGACACCATCCGTATGCGCCCCTTACTCAGCTGGGAAATTAACTTATGTGTTAGACCGTTCTCCAAGTGCTAATAAAGGCCGCCCTCAACCTCAAGAGACCTAAGCAAGGTACTAATGAAGGGTTTAGGCCAATATTAACAAAAGGGCCCTTGTCTACTCATACGATTTTACACACTTACAATAATTAAGTATTTAGCTAAATTCATAACCTAAGTATATTAATCTAAGTGAAACACATACAATTTACAACATGCTAAAAAAAATATATTAAAAAAAAAAAAAAACTCATTCTACAATTTACAATATACAATTTACAAAATGCTGGAAAAAAAAAAAAATCTAAGTGAAACACATACAATTTACAATATGCTTAAAAAAACAACTTCTACAAATTGTACAACAATGATAAAAGACATGCTTAATTTCGTAACACTCATAAAACTTAAACTAAATCACAATTAAAGCTTGCCTAACCGAAATTGCAATTTGTCACCATTCCACAAGTGTAGTACAAAAATTAGCATGCATTCTATATGCAAAAAAAATCGATGACACTTTAAGTGCAAGGGATTTTAACGATCCCCGGCAACGGCGCCAAAAATTGATGCGGCTGAAATAGCCTCACAATTTAACCCTGCAAAATGTAGTTGTTAGTATAGGATAAGCAGGGATCGTTCAGTCCGGGGATTGTAGGGTACACCTACACAAAAAGGTCAATTAACAAATAAAAGAATAAAATGGGGGGTTTTGAATTTTGGTTCCTAATCTACTTAAAATAAAAACAAAACAAATAAACCTATATACAATGATCGACTTCCCTAACCTAGACCAATACCACTCGAAAATTACTAAGTGTAAAAACAGAAAATCCATTTCAACATGCTACAAAAATGTGCCCATCTTAAATGCCTAGATAAGAGCTCAAATGAAAAGCCTCAGCGGATCAATCCATTTATCTGATTCGTTCTAATGTAGGATTGGATCGGAAAAGTCCTTACCAAGCCTAATACTACAATTTTTGAAAACACTCAGCGTAATTCTCTTAACTAGTAGTATTATCTAACCCTCGAATCAACTCACACGTGCAAATTAACCATTAGACATAGAATTTAACACGTAATTTCCAGAATCATTTAATCATTAAAGCATGATTTTTACCACCCGTTAGAACTAATTACTACTTGTTTAACTCAGCGTCTTAACAAATAACAATTACTCTTGGCAAATTAAGCAAACACACAAGAACTCTCACCGTTATTCTAGCATGCAAACTTATGAACCTAACTCTGAAAATTACCTAAACACGTAAAAGGGCACAAGATTGTAACATGCATCATAAAAGAATTCTCAAAATTAACTCAATAATAAACTGAAAATCTCAAAAATATTAATAAAAATATTCTGAAAATTCCGTGTCTCCAATTACACAACTTGCAAATTGAAACGCACAAAACCGAAAAAAAAATTGTAAGTAGAGTCATAGTTACACTTTGAAGCTTTCCTCAGCGGCTTAGCAACACGGTGATGAACTCGTCTCTGCTATGGTGGTGGAGCGTCCTTGACTCAGCGCCTAAGAGCTTTGTAGATTGATGGATGGATGGTGTCACGGTCTTGTAGGTGATGGAAGTTTAAGGAGTGAATTGGGCAGAGTCTTGGAATGGTTTTTGGCCAAGAAGTGATAGGCTGGGAAGTGATCTTGGCTGGGAAGTGATCTGTGGCTGGGAAGTGATAGGCCGGGAAGTGATGCAAATTATGTTCTGGGCATTGCCTATTTATAGGGGAGCATTGGTTGGCTTTCCCAACTGAAACGTCTTCTTTATGGCCTTAACTCCTCTCATAATGGGGCAATTCCTTTAATTTCCAAGTTGAAACATCTTTCTCTTATTTATTTTTCCAGCTGAAACATCTTTTTCTTTTATTCCTCAACTGAAAACGTCTTTTCTCCTTTATTCCCCAACTGAAAACGTCTTTCTCTTATTTATTTTCCAGCTGAAACATCTTTTTCTTTTATTCCTCAACTGAAAACATCTTTTCTCCTTTATTTCCCTTCTTCATTGCTTGGTCAAATATCTTAATGCTTTATTTTATGACTCCATCATTGCTGTTTCCAAGAGTTCAACCAGGCAACGTTTCCTACAACAAGCAGGAGAATATCAGAATTTTCTAGAGAAAATAAAGGGAAATTAAAATGTAAAGACCGCAAAAATAGTTGACAGTTAGGAATCCTGATCCAGCTAGGATTTTTCATGAATTTTACTTTTTCCGCCTATTTCACTCCAAACACTCAACAAGACTTTCAAAATGACTTAATGACTCAAAACACAAAACTAAGGGAGAAATAAGGCTAAAATGAGGCACATAATTAATAATATCGTCACACTTTTTTTGCTCCTATCAACTACCCCACACTTAGCTTTTGCTAGTCCCTTAGCAAAACAAAAATACAAAACAAAACAACGACTCAACAAAAAACAAGTAAATGACTCTATTGCTCCTAACTGTTGTCTCAGAGACTCCAAACTCATGGCTTTCACGTTAAACACTTAATCAAAATCGCATAGATAATTCCATGGTTAATAAACATGTGACACTCATATGACTAAGCAAGATATGGAGAACTTAAGTTATATAGTGAATGATAGCATGTTTCGAACAAGTCCAATCCAAACTCACCAGGCATACTCTCAATTTTTCTCTCAGAAATGGCTATGCTTAAAAGCTTCACACTCAAGTACATGCAAGAGAACAAATTGTAAGGCAACAAACAGCTTGCATATTTCATCAATAAAAGCATTTTGTGAAGATTTATTAAAGACCTCATGAAATGACTAAGTGCACAAATGGACCTAAACCATAAGCTCGACTGCGTAACTGACTCCACTAACCAAAGACTGCCCATCTCAAGGATCAAGTAAGCACTTAAAACAGGTTGTAATGGGGCTAAGCTAGGGTTTTCGAAATGAAGATTAAGGATACAAAAATCCTAAGGACCTAGCAGAGCATATATGGACCACCTTATGTCATCTTTTTTTTTTGTACGCCAAATATCATTGTTTTGGGCTAAACCTTCACTCTAACCAACATGGGAATGGACAAAGGCATAATTTTCAACTTTGAGCCTTCTACAAATTTGAAAGTCCAAAACCACACTTCAACAATTTCCCAAGAGTTTTCTTTTCAATTTTTCTTCTCTTTTGCCGTTTTTCTTTCTTTCTTTCTTTCTTTTTTTTTTTTTCATTTTCTTTCATTCATTTTTCACGGCAATCTTCTTTCTTTTTCTTGGTTTTTCCCCACCCCACACTTGTCTTTCATCGTCACCCCTACATACTATGTCATGCTCTACTAAGTCCCTAAGACAAGGGTAGAGATATCTTGTACTAAGCTCATGGTAGGGTAGTGAGGGTGATGAAACAAAGGTTTTCAACGTAGGCTCAAAGGGGTTCATTCTAAGGAGTCCCACGACGGGCACAATTGGGGACACATGCTTGTTTGGCTTTGGTGGTTATCCTAATGCCTTCTATCCTATCCAGGATCAGTGCATATTATGGCATACAAGTTTTGACAGTCACAACAGCCGAGTTCTAGTACTCTCTAGTCCATTAAAATCTATGGCACATGATCATTGGATTTTCAAAGAATGATGAGATTTTGCAAATACAGCCATGAAATTCTAAATTTATCAATAAGCACTCGAAAAGAAAGTATTTTAGCTCAACAACTCACTTAGGGTCAAATGAATCAGACTTAATCCTAGCATGCTTAATGAACCAAGTTACAATCCTATCTCAAATCTTCATACAAGGATCACAACGTCGATTAACCACTGAATTCAATTAAGTCCTATTTTGATTGTCAAAACCTTCAGCCATGAATTCAGAGACATGTTCATCCTAGACGTTAGGGGAATCCTAAGACTCAAACACACAAAAAGACTATAAAACTAACGTTTTTTTTTTTTTTTTTAAACTGAAATAAACTACACTAAAATAAAGGTGTAAACCCACCCCACACTTAGAATCTACATTGTCTTAATGTAGGCAAAAAGTATGGTATATAGACCCTAAATATGGGGGGCTACGAAAATAAGGGAAGGGTAAAATAAACAAACAAACAAACAAAGACCCAAGTACAATTCAACCTAAGCAAGTGAAGGGATAGAAATGTCAAACTCTCGTTGATGGCTCCTTCACAGCTTCGTTTGAAATGGGTTGCCTCCCATGCAGCGCTTAATATTTATAGTCCTTCAGCCTGGACTTTTCTCCTTGTTCACACGTGCTCATTCCTTGGGTTAGGCACCGTGTTACTTGGTAGCTTCCCTGTTTCAGAAATCCGACCCATGAAATCCACCACTTGGCCCATTTGATTCTTGAGCTCTGCAATATCCTTTGAATGGGTCGCCTGTCCTTCAATCAAAGCTTGAGTAGCCGTGTTAAGTTGTTGTTGCCCCACAGCAAGGGACTTCAACAGTTCATCATAATTAGGGGCACTCAAAGTATTAGAGACAGGAGGTGGAGGGACAGAATTGGGAATACCAAAATTTTGAGGTACCTGAGGCCTCAAAAACAAACCTGGTGGGCGCTGAGAATTCTGACCTGGGCCTTGAGGTGGTCTCAAGGTGTTATCATTGTTGGCCCAACGAAAGTTGGGGTGGTCTCTGAGCCCAGGATTGTATGTATTAGAGTAAGGGTTGTACCTCGGGCCTCCTTGACCTCCTTGATACCCTAGGGCGTTAACAGATTCCCATCCTTCTGGAGAGGCAAGCTGGGGACATTTATCTGTGGGGTGCCCTTGAGTCGAGCACATCCCACACACTTGAGTCATTGCTCCTCCTCCATTAACGTTTAAGACTTGAGACAGCAGAGTAGACATCTTGTTGACCTTGTCTTCAAGAGCAGAGTTAGTGGACACCTCATGTACCCTCCGTTGAGAGGAAAGCACCCCCTCATATTGTTGATAGTTTAGTGCACGATTAGTAAGTAGCACCTTGGCATCAGCAGGTTGATAGGAGCATAAAATGCGACGTTTATAATGATTAAACCCTATATTTTGCTAAGTTATTTCCTTTATCTTGATCAATTTAACTTAGTTAGTGTTTTTCAGGTGAAAATGGAGTCTCAAGGTCCAAAAATGACTAAGGAAGGCACAAGTGACGCAGAAATGGAAAGAAATGAAGAAATGGAAGTTTTCCCAGTTTGACTAGGAAAAGGAATCCTAGTTGGAGTAGGAATCAGAAGCTGACTTGGATTCAAACTCTTAAGTCGCGGAAATTAGAAGTTCTACTTGAATAGGGAGACCCAATTCTACTCAGATAAGGAATCCTAGTGTGACAAGGAGTCCCTGTTGGATAAGGATTACTCAAGAAGGTTCCGGAAGAGTGTAGAAGAATCGCAGAAAAGAAGTTTGTATTCAACTAGGAAACCTACTTGCATATGGAGTTCTACTCATACTAGGAGAGCTATGGAATGTACAAGAAGCATCTAGAAGTCTCAAGAAGATCATATGCCGTGCACATGGAAGAGAAAGCAACAAGGAATTCGGATTTCAAAGCAATGTGGAATTTGGACTTCTTGTTGAGTAAGGATTGGAATTTCTTGAGGGTTCTTGAAGGTTCTATCAAGTTCTTGACGTTTCTACTTCAGAATAGGCGTGGAAGACATGTGAGAGGCATGTGATGCAAAGGGAAATCGAATTGGACTCAACTTGTGCATTAAAAGTCAAATCCATTACAGATTCGGAAATCTGCCTGTGCAGATCAGTCAACTTCAACGGAGTGTCAAAAATCGGTCAGAGCTCAGAAAATTATGATCTTTATATGGTTGGAAAGCTACAGATGTCTAGTTTCCAGAGCTTTTTACAGCTCATCAATAGCTATTTTCTAGAGAAAGTTATGGCCGTTTTAGTGGACTGAGGTCAATCCTGCCGGAAATCTGTTTTGAGAGAAAGAAGTCCTAAATCAACACGAACTAAGAGAAACCAAGTAGAAACGAATTGGGAGTGCCTTGAGACGTTCTACTATATATACCTTGTGTATTAGACGTTCAGGGTTGACACATTATTCTCCACGATTTCGTTTCTCACCGGTTTGCTCTTGAGTTTCAGGTTTTTGCATCTACAAGTTCCTAGCCGTGCCATCCTCCATCCTAGCCGTGAATTCTACCTTGTGTTGCTGCCTTGGATCTGCTTTGGACCTTGGGACGTAGTCAAGGGTTGTTCATACCATCTTCCCTATGTTTGCTTTACGGTTTAGTGTTTTTGTAGTTGTATTTTCTGTTTTGTTTTCCTTATGTGTAAAACCGAAACCATGAGATAACTTTCTGATTTTTGAATGCGATTTTGATGTTCTTTTCAATGATTGATTGGTTTATGCGTGTTTGATCTTTATTTGTTGCCGAAATATGGAATGATAATCTGGTTTTGTTTTATGGAAAACTTTTATGTGTTCTTGTTCTTTGGGTGCGCAACTTAGGATGATTGCATGTAATTGGAGCTAGTAATTAGGTGAACGCTTGTTGATCCTAGTTCGTTAAAGTAGTAAAGGCTTTGTACAAAGGTCGAGATCAGATTATGCATGTAATGAAAAGACTTGCTTTGAGTACTTGAATTTGCATGTTTATTGACTAAACTTTCACTTGTGCTTAATGATTCGAATGCATGAGATCATGAGTTGCTTTGATTGTGTGATACCTGCATTTGAAGTATATTGTTTAGGCGCTTGTTCTACTCAATTGTGTAAAGGGAAGTCATATAAGGGACATTGGGCGCTTGTAACTTTGTTTCTTGGTTGATATCGTTTCATGGTAACTAAAAGATTAAAGATTGCATGAATGGATTGTTCTTGATTAGTTCTTGAAAAATTGTTCTTCAAAAATTCTTCTTTTCCTACCTATGTAAATAAAAACGTTTTCAATCTTTGTTTATTTTCTGAAAATTTATGTTTTCAATCTTCAAAAAAACCCCCCATCTTTATGTTTTCTTGTTTGTGTAAATAAATAAAATTAACTTAGATTTTTAGGTAGCATGTTAACCTAGTTAAATAAAAATAATAAATAAAAAAAATAAATGTTTTTAATTCGTGAATAGTGTCTCCGTGAATAGTAAATATGTGTTTGTTTTAGTTTTAGTGTTTTTTAGGAGTTTGTTATGAGTTTGTTAGGTCTCCTTAATTTAAGGGATAGGTTCCTAAATTTTAGGGAAAGTAGTTAGAGTTAGTTTTGACTTAGGATTTAATGTTTGACTTGGTCAATAATTTGTTTTCTTAGTAATTAAGTAATCCTAATATAACTAGTAATCCTTGTTGTATATGGATTCCCAATATGATTTGGACTTGTAAATTGTGTATAAATAGGAGTAGGATTTCTAAACCTTTTCTAACTTGTTTTCTCTCTAATTACGTCCTTGCCTATATATATACTTGTGAATTTCATTTCTTTCTCTCATTCCTTTGTCCTCTAATTCGTAACATGTATGTGCTCTTTCTCTAACTTTTGTTTGTTCTAATTTTATGCATGCTTGTAACTTGTAAAATTCTAATTTTTGTAAAATTTGTAAAGTGTTCTTTTAATTTCGTAACTTTTGTATATTCTTTCTCTTTAATTTGTTTCTCACATGTTAGCACCCTCAATCCCCGGTTTAGAACGATCCCTGCTTATCCTATACTAACGCTCGACATTTTCAGGGTTTAAATTGGCGAATGCTTTTGCACGTATCACAGGTGTCTTATCCATAAAAGATCCTCCAGCAGCAGCATCTAACAGACCACGCTCATTAGCGGTGAGTCCTTCATAAAAATAGGTTAGGAGGGACCCCTCACTCATCCCATGGTTAGGGCATGATGCTACAAGGCTCTTAAATCTATCCCAATAATTGCAGAAATTCTCCTCATGTCCTTGCGTGATTCCACTAATCTGCTTCCTCAAAACAGTGACCTTTGAGGCAGGAAAGTACTTCGTAAGGAACTCGCCCTTCATCCTATCCCAAGTGTTGATAGTCCCAGCAGGCAGCTCGAATAGCCAAGTCTTGGCCTTGTCCTCCAAAGTAAAGGGAAATGCCTTCATCTTCAAGATATTGATATCAGCTCCTTTAGGGCACATACTCCCACAGACAAACTCGAACTCCTTGAGATGCTTGTTGGTGTCTTCACTACTCATCCCATGAAACTTGGGTAGGTGATGCAGAAACCCACTCTTTAACTCAAAATCATCATTAAGCCCCTCTCCTGGTTCTGGATAGGCAATGCATAAGGGTGCAACACCCCCACCTGTAGGATTGGATAGTTGCCTAATAGTCTCAGCCATTGGTGCCTGTACTTGCTCAACACGGGCGTGCTCTTCCTCTTCTTCCTCTTCTGTGTCTGCAACGTCCTCTTCAGTGACCTCTTCTTCTTCTTCCTCTTCAAAGACTTGTTCTTCTCCTTCTTCAGAATGGTCAGGTTTGTTGACCTCCTCGGTTAATCTAGTTGAGGAGTTATAACCTGAATAGCTAGAGTCCTGAGAATCCCTCCTTTCTAGAGGAGGGCGGTCTGAAAAAGTGAGTTCTGCCCTTTGCCTAGCACGTTCCAATTTTTCAAAGAGCTCCTTAGTCTTATCAGAGACAGTGGACATTCATGGACCTTTAAGACCAAATCAAGTGTTAGTAACATATACAAGGTTCGAAATACAAACATTATGTCTTTCCTTAACTTTCTAAGTTACTTTTACATTTACATACTTAGGTACTGGAACAGAGGACCTCGTTTGTGCAATGGGACTATAGAACAGCTACCCTCGACAAAGTCATGTTTAATCCAATATACCTTAAGCAGGTCACACATCAATTTTTTTTTATTATTATTATTATAAACATAGTTAATATCTTAATTGATTCCAAGTTGTAAGTCGAGCCCAATAGAAACCACTACTATTGGTGAGATACGATATAGGGATAGTCGCCCAGACATAAGTCTCTTTCCTTTGTTTCAGAAGGCCGAATGGCCAGATTAAGAGGTAAGTGAGAGGGAGGACTCATTTTAGTGATACTACGGAGGCTACTCCCTCATAGAGGTTTAGGCCCCTATCGGCTACTCCCACATAGTGGTTTAGGCTCATTCTATAGTATCTCTGAGATCCAATTGAACCCATCACCCAGGGTCTCAACCTAAGACACCATCCGTATGCGCCCCTTACTCAGCTGGGAAATTAACTTATGTGTTAGACCGTTCTCCAAGTGCTAATAAAGGCCGCCCTCAACCTCAAGAGACCTAAGCAAGGTACTAATGAAGGGTTTAGGCCAATATTAACAAAAGGGCCCTTGTCTACTCATACGATTTTACACACTTACAATAATTAAGTATTTAGCTAAATTCATAACCTAAGTATATTAATCTAAGTGAAACACATACAATTTACAACATGCTAAAAAAAAATATATTAAAAAAAAAAAAAAACTCATTCTACAATTTACAATATACAATTTACAAAATGCTGGAAAAAAAAAAATCTAAGTGAAACACATACAATTTACAATATGCTTAAAAAAACAACTTCTACAAATTGTACAACAATGATAAAAGACATGCTTAATTTCGTAACACTCATAAAACTTAAACTAAATCACAATTAAAGCTTGCCTAACCGAAATTGCAATTTGTCACCATTCCACAAGTGTAGTACAAAAATTAGCATGCATTCTATATGCAAAAAAATCGATGACACTTTAAGTGCAAGGGATTTTAACAATCCCCGGCAACGGCGCCAAAAATTGATGCGGCTGAAATAGCCTCACAATTTAACCCTGCAAAATGTAGTTGTTAGTATAGGATAAGCAGGGATCGTTCAGTCCGGGGATTGTAGGGTACACCTACACAAAAAGGTCAATTAACAAATAAAAGAATAAAATGGGGGGTTTTGAATTTTGGTTCCTAATCTACTTAAAATAAAAACAAAACAAATAAACCTATATACAATGATCGACTTCCCTAACCTAGACCAATACCACTCGAAAATTACTAAGTGTAAAAACAGAAAATCCATTTCAACATGCTACAAAAATGTGCCCATCTTAAATGCCTAGATAAGAGCTCAAATGAAAAGCCTCAGCGGATCAATCCATTTATCTGATTCGTTCTAATGTAGGATTGGATCGGAAAAGTCCTTACCAAGCCTAATACTACAATTTTTGAAAACACTCAGCGTAATTCTCTTAACTAGTAGTATTATCTAACCCTCGAATCAACTCACACGTGCAAATTAACCATTAGACATAGAATTTAACACGTAATTTCCAGAATCATTTAATCATTAAAGCATGAGTTTTACCACCCGTTAGAACTAATTACTACTTGTTTAACTCAGCGTCTTAACAAATAACAATTACTCTTGGCAAATTAAGCAAACACACAAGAACTCTCACCGTTATTCTAGCATGCAAACTTATGAACCTAACTCTGAAAATTACCTAAACACGTAAAAGGGCACAAGATTGTAACATGCATCATAAAAGAATTCTCAAAATTAACTCAATAATAAACTGAAAATCTCAAAAATATTAATAAAAATATTCTGAAAATTCCGTGTCTCCAATTACACAACTTGCAAATTGAAACGCACAAAACCGAAAAAAAATTGTAAGTAGAGTCATAGTTACACTTTGAAGCTTTCCTCAGCGGCTTAGCAACACGGTGATGAACTCGTCTCTGCTATGGTGGTGGAGCGTCCTTGACTCAGCGCCTAAGAGCTTTGTAGATTGATGGATGGATGGTGTCACGGTCTTGTAGGTGATGGAAGTTTAAGGAGTGAATTGGGCAGAGTCTTGGAATGGTTTTTGGCCAAGAAGTGATAGGCTGGGAAGTGATCTTGGCTGGGAAGTGATCTGTGGCTGGGAAGTGATAGGCCGGGAAGTGATGCAAATTATGTTCTGGGCATTGCCTATTTATAGGGGAGCATTGGTTGGCTTTCCCAACTGAAACGTCTTCTTTATGGCCTTAACTCCTCTCATAATGGGGCAATTCCTTTAATTTCCAAGCTGAAACATCTTTCTCTTATTTATTTTTCCAGCTGAAACATCTTTTTCTTTTATTCCTTAACTGAAAACGTCTTTTCTCCTTTATTCCCCAACTGAAAACGTCTTTCTCTTATTTATTTTCCAGCTGAAACATCTTTTTCTTTTATTCCTCAACTGAAAACATCTTTTCTCCTTTATTTCCCTTCTTCATTGCTTGGTCAAATATCTTAATGCTTTATTTTATGACTCCATCATTGCTGTTTCCAAGAGTTCAACCAGGCAACGTTTCCTACAACAAGCAGGAGAATATCAGAATTTTCTAGAGAAAATAAAGGGAAATTAAAATGTAAAGACCGCAAAAATAGTTGACAGTTAGGAATCCTGATCCAGCTAGGATTTTTCATGAATTTTACTTTTTCCGCCTATTTCACTCCAAACACTCAACAAGACTTTCAAAATGACTTAATGACTCAAAACACTAAACTAAGGGAGAAATAAGGCTAAAATGAGGCACATAATTAATAATATCGTCACACTTTTTTGCTCCTATCAGTTAAGGAAAGACATAATGTTTATATTTCGAACCTTGTACATGTTACTAACACTTGATTTGGTCTTAAAGGTCCATGAATGTCCACTGTCTCTGATAAGACTAAGGAGCTCTTTGAAAAATTGGAACGTGCTAAGCAAAGGGCAGAACTCAATTTTTCAGACCGCCTTCCTCTAGAAAGGAGGGATTCTCAGGACTCTAGCTATTCAGGTTATAACTCCTCAACTAGATCAACCGAGGAGATCAACAAACCTGACCATTCTAAAGAAGGAGAAGAACAAGTCTTGGAAGAGGAAGAAGAGGAGGTCATTGAAGAGGAAGAAGAGGAAGAGCACGCCCGTGTTGAGCAAGTACAGGCACCAATGGCTGAGACTATTAGGCAACTGTCTAATCCTACAGGTGGGGGTGTTGCACCCTTATGCATTGCCTATCCAGAACCAGGAGAGGGGCTTAATGATGATTTTGAGTTAAAGAGTGGGTTTCTGCATCACCTACCCAAGTTTCATGGGATGAGTAGTGAAGACACCAACAAGCATCTCAAGGAGTTCGAGTTTGTCTGTGGGAGTATGTGCCCTAAAGGAGCTGATATCAATATCTTGAAGATGAAGGCATTCCCCTTTACTTTGGAGGACAAGGCTAAGACTTGGCTATTTGAGCTGCCTGCTGGGACTATCAACACTTGGGATAGGATGAAGGGCGAGTTCCTTACGAAGTACTTTCCTGCCTCAAAGGTCACTGTTTTGAAGAAGCAGATTAGTTGAATCACGCAAGGACATGAGGAGAATTTCTGCAATTATTGGGATAGGTTTAAGAGCCTTGTAGCATCATGCCCTAACCATGGGATGAGTGAGGGGTCCCTCCTTACCTATTTTTATGAAGGACTCACCACTAATGAGCGTGGTCTGTTAGATGCTGCTGCTGGAGGATCCTTTATGGATAAGACACCTGCTGATGCCAAGGTGCTACTTACTAATCGTGCACTAAACTATCAACAATATGAGGGGGTGCTTTCCTCTCAACGGAGGGTACATGAGGTGTCCACTAACTCTGCTCTTGAAGACAAGGTCAACAAGATGTCTACTCTGCTGTCTCAAGTCTTAAACGTTAATGGAGGAGGAGCAATGACTCAAGTGTGTGGGATGTGCTCGACTCAAGGGCACCCCACTGATAAATGTCCCCACCTTGCCTCTCCAGAAGGATGGGAATCTGTTAACGCCCTAGGGTATCAAGGAGGTCAAGGAGGCCCGAGGTACAACCCTTACTCTAATACATACAATCCTGGGCTCAGAGACCACCCCAACTTTCGTTGGGCCAACAATGATAACACCTTGAGACCACCTCAAGGCCCAGGTCAGAATTCTCAGCGCCCACCAGGTTTGTTTTTGAGGCCTCAGGTACCTCAAACTTTTGGTATTCCCAATTCTGTCCCTCCACCTCCTGTTTCTAATACTTTGAGTGCCCCTAATTATGATGAACTGTTGAAGTCCCTTGCTGTGGGGCAACAACAACTTAACACAGCTACTCAAGCTTTGATTGAAGGACAGGCGACCCATTCAAAGGATATTGCGGAGCTCAAGAATCAAATGGGCCAAGTGGTGGATTTCATGGGTCGGATTGCTGAAACAGGGAAGTTACCAAGTAACACGGTGCCCAACCCAAGGAATGAGCACGTGTGAACAAGGAGAAAAGTCCAGGCTGAAGGACTATAAATATTAAGCGCTGCATGGGAGGCAACCCATTTCAACCGAAGCTGTGAAGGAGCCATCAACGAGAGTTTGACATTTCTATCCCTTCACTTGCTTAGGTTGAATTGTACTTGTGTCTTTGTTTGTTTGTTTATTTTACCTTTCCCTTATTTTCGTAGCCCCCATATTTAGGGTCTATATACCATATTTTTTTGCCCACATTGAGGACAATGTAGATTCTAAGTGCGGGGTAGGTTTACACCTTTATTTTAGTTTAAAAAAATGAAAAAATCATTGGTTTTAGAGTCATATGAATGTCACAGGTTTATTAACCATGGAATTATCTATGCAATTTTGATTAAGTGTTTAACGTGAAAGCCATGAGTTTGGAGTCTCTGAGACAACAGTTAGGGGAAGTAGAGTCATTTACTTGTTTTTTTTGTTGAGTCGTTGTTTTGTTTTGTATTGTTTGTTTGAGTCTTAGGATGCTCCTAACGTCTAGGATGAACATGTCTCTGAATTCATGACTGAAGGTTTTCACAATCGAAATAGGACTTAATTGAATTCTGTGGTTAATCGACGTTGTGATGCTTGTATGAAGATTTGAGATAGGGTTGTAACTTGGTTCATTAAGCATGCAAGGATTAAGTCTGATTCATTTGACCCTAAGTGAGCTATTGAGCTAAAATACCTTCTTTTCGAGTGCTTATTGATAAATTCATAGTTTCATGGCTGTATTTGCAAAACCTCATCATTCTTTGAAAATCCAATGATCATGTGCCGTAGATTTTAATGGACTAGAGAGTACTAGAACTCAGCTGTTGTGACTGTCAAAACTTGTATGCCATAATATACCCTGATCCTGGATAGGATAGAAGGCATTAGGGTAACCACCATAGCCAAACAAGCATGTGTCCCCAATTGTGCCCGTCGTGGGACTCCTTAGAATGAACCCCTTTGAGCCTACGTTTAAAACCTCTGTTTCATCACCCTCACTACCCTACCATGAGCTTAGTACAGGATATCTCTACCCTTGTCTTAGGGACTTAGTAGAGCATGACATAGTGTGTAGGGGTGACGATGAAAGACAAGTGTGGGGTGGGGAAAAACCAAGAAAAAGAAAGAAGATTGCCGTGAAAAATGAATGAAAGAAAATGAAGAAAAAAAAAATGAAAAAAAATGAAAAAAAAAGAAAAACAAGAAAGAAAAACGGCAAAAGAGGAGACAAATTGAAAAGAAAACTCTTGGGAAATTGTTTAAGTGTGGTTTTGGACTTTCAAATTTGTAGAAGGCTCAAAGTTGAAAATTATGCCTTTGTCCATTCCCATGTTGGTTAGAGTGAAGGTTTGGTCCAAAACAATGATATTTGGCCTACAAAAATGGTGACATGAGGTGGTCCTTATATGCTCTGCTAGGTCCTTAGGATTTTTGTATCCTTAATCTTCATTTCGAAAACCCTAGCTTAGCCCCATTACAACCTGTTTTAAGTGCTGACTTGATCCCTGAGATGGGCAGTCTTTGGTTAGTGGAGTCAGTTACGCAGTCAAGCTTATGGTTTAGGTCCATTTGTGCACTTAGTCATTTCATGAGGTCTTTAAAAATTCTTCACAAAATGCGTTTATTGATGAAATATGCAAGCTGTTTGTTGCCTTACAATTTATTCTCTTGCATATACTTGAGAGTGAAGCTTTTAAGCATAGCCATTTCTGAGAGAAAAATCGAGAGTATGCCCTGTGAGTTTGGATTGGACTTGTTCGAAACATGCTATCATTCACTGTATAACTTAAGTTCTCCATATCTTGCTTAGTCATATGAATGTCACAGGTTTATTAACCATGGAATTATCTATGCAATTTTTATTAAGTGTTTAACGTGAAAGCCATGAGTTTGGAGTCTCTGAGACAACAGTTAGGGGAAGTAGAGTCATTTACTTGTTTTTTGTCGAGTCGTTGTTTTGTTTTGTATTTTTATTTTGCTAAGGGACTAGCAAAAGCTAAGTGTGGGGTAGTTGATAGGAGCAAAAAAGTGTGATAATATTAATGAGTATATGCTCCATTTTAGCCTTGTTTCTCCCTTAAGTTTCGTGTTTTGAGTCATCGAGTCATTTTAAGAGTCTTGTAGAGTGTTTGGCGTGAAATAGGCAGAAAACACAAAATTCATGAAGAATCCTAGCTGGATCAGGATTCCTCACTGTCGACTGTTTTTGCGGTCCTTACATTATTTTAATTCCCTTTATTTTCTCTACAAAATTCTGATATTCTCCTGCTTGTTCTAGGAAACGTTGCTGATAGGAGCATTTTAATGCGACGTTTTAACTGTTATTTTCCTATATTTTCTGCGTTATTTCCTTAATAAAACTCTGTTTAGGAAAGTTTCCATTCTTCGAATGGGAAAGTTCCTAATTGTAGAAAGTTTCCATTTTGTAGTTTCTATTTTCCATTTTTAGAAAGTTTCCATTTTAGTTTAAGAAAGTTTCCATTTTAGTTTAAGAGAGTTTCCATTTCTTATTTTAGAAAGCTTCTATTTTCAGGTTTTTGGAATAAATAAGCTGAATTGAGTTCATAAATGGAACGAGAAGCTTCATGAAGATGACATGGCAAGGAGAGAATCAAGGAAGAGTTTTTTAAAAATAGGAAAATATATTTTCCTTGGGGATTAAATTTGCCGTGTAATACTTAAGGAAAAACAAGGTGACAACGTGGGAATTAAAGATGATTGATTGAGGATTTCAAGGAGAGATTTTCTTGGGAGACTTTTATGGAAAGAAATATTGTTGGAGGAATAATTTGGTGTGATTGCCAACATGAAAATCAGAAATAATCAAGGAGATGACGCCAAGAGAGATTCAAGGGAGATATTTATGGAAGGAAAATATGTGTGCACCAAGGAAAAGCTCAAAAGGCGTCTAGATTCATCCCTAAATTCCCTAAAGGAATGTTGGCCGAAATTCATGAAGAAAATCAGAATAATTTCAAGGAAATTCGGCAATTAAATATTAGGGAGGTATTTTAGAGAATTATGATTGGTTGGAACACATCACAAGGCTTACTTGGCATTCTATGATTGGTTGGACCACATCACAAAGCTTACTTGGCGAATTCCTATTGGTGGAAGCTATGTGGAAATTTCTTATTGCTTTGTGAACCCTAGCTGTGCTCCTATATATACCCACCTCTTTAATGTTGAGAAGGGTTCCTCTCCCCCATACAATTTACACTTTAGAAAAAAAATCAGAAAATCTTCTTAGCATAGCCGTGAGTTTCTCCATCCTCTAGTCATCTCCACGAGTTCAAGCAAGGCCAAGGGAGAAGAAGCATAGCCGTGAGCATCCATCATCCATCTCCAACCTTGAAGCTTGCTTTCGAGATTCAAGAGACCACCGTATCAATCGTTCATCACCATCCCCATCTCATGGTGTAATCCGATTCTCCTTTGTAACCTTTGCTTTGAATTTCGTTGGTTATGAACTAGTTGACATATGTGTTTGAACAAATATTAATTTCTGGAATTTTTATGATTCATTGAGAATTTTCAGATTCATGTTATTGTGATTCGAGAGTTGCTTATGTGGATTTGTTTAATTAAATTTGCGTTATAGATAACTTTTGTATTTTAATCTTATGTGGTTCGAAACACTTAGGGTTTTGATATGAATGGTGCTAGGTTTAAGAACATGAAATCGACTTTTCGTTTTGTGTAACTTGAATCGAAGTAGTAAAGGTTTTGTACAAAAACAGAATTTAATTAACGAGGATTGCAATTAGGTGGACTTTTTCATACTAAGTTGCACACTTGAGTTGATAGCCTTTCTATGTGTTTAATGCGTTAAACATGTCAAGATTGACTAGCTTTCTAGGGCTTGATTACATGTTTGATAGGATTAATCTCTGTGCTTTCACTTAGGTTAATTAGCATTGAAAAGTAAAAAATGGGAAATTATTTGCTTTCGAATATTTCACATGATCAACTCCTTTCTCATGACTTAGATGAACAATATTAGAGTTTGAGTCAATTTTAATCATATGTTTCGGTTTTGATCTTTGTTCTCTCATTCCATTCGTATTTTTATGTTTTTGCATTTTAATTGTTTTGTTAACTTAGTTTTTTTTTCGAAAAACCAAAAACAAAATCCCCCCTTTTCGTGTACAATGTTTATAGTTGTGAATATCTTTGTGAATATTATACTTTGTTTTAATTTTAATTGTTTAATTGTTTGACAATGACAGGTGTACCCTCAATCCCCGGAATAGAACGATCCCTACTTACTTATACTACTAACGACATTTCAGGGTTAAATTATGCGCTTGCTTTTAGCGTATCAGTTGCCTGGTGGAATCCTTGGAAATAGCAATGATAGAGTCATAAAATAAAGCATTAAGATATTTGACCAAGCAATGAAGAAGGGAAATAAAAGAGAAAGACGTTTCAGCTGGAAAATAAATAAGAGAAAGACGTTTCCAGTTGGGGAATAAAGGAGAAAAGACGTTTTCAGTTGAGGAATAAAAGAGAAAGATGTTTCAGCTGGAAAATAAATAAGAGAAAGACGTTTCAGCTTGGAAATTAAAAGAATTGCCCATTATGAGAGGATTAAGGCCATAAAGGAGACGTTTCAGCTGGAAAAGCCAACCAATGCTCCCCTATAAATAGGCAACGTCCATAACTGAATTTGCATCGCTTCCCAGCCAAGATCACTTACTGGCAGATCACTTCCCAGCCATGATCACTTCCCAGCCAAGATCACTTCCCAGCAAAGATCGCTTCCCAGCTAAGATCACTTACTGGCAGATCACTTCCCAGCCATGATCACTTCCCAGCCAAGATCGCTTCCCAGCCAAGATCACTTCCCAGCCAAGATAATTCATTGCCTATCACTTCCTGGCCAAAAAACCATTCCAAGACTGCCCAATTCACTCCTTAAACTTCCATCACCTACAAGACCGTGACACCATCCATCCATCAATCTATAAAGCTCTAAGGCGCTGAGTCAAGGACGCTCCACCACCATCGCAGAGAAGAGTTCATCACCGTGTTGCTAAGCCGCTGAGGAAAGCTTCAAAGTGTAACTATGACTCTACTTATAATTTTTGTTTCGGTTTTGTTTGTTTCAATTTGCGAGTTGTGTAATTGGAGACACAAAATTTTCAGAATATTTTTATTAATATTTTTGAGATTTTCAGTTTATTGTTGAGTTAATTTTGAGAATTCTTTTATGATGCATGTTACAATCTTGTGCCCTTTTACGTGTTTAGGTAATTTTCAGAGTTAGGTTCATAAGTTTGCATGCTAGAATAACGGTGAGAGTTCTTGTGTGTTTTCTTAATTTGCCAAGAGTGATTGTTATTTGTTAAGGCGCTGAGTTAAACAAGTAGAAATTAGTTCTAAAAAGTGGTAAAAACTATGTTCAATGGTTAAACGATTCTGGAAATTACGTGTTAAATTCTATGTCTAATGGTTAATTTGCATGTGTGAGTTGATTCGAGGGTTAGATAATACTACTTGTTAAGAGAACTACGCTGAGTGTTTTCGAAAATTAGTAGTATTAGGCTTGGTAAGGACTTTTCCGATCCAAGCCTACATTAGAACGAATCAGATAAATGGATTGATCCGCTGAGGCTTTTCATTTGGGCTCTTATCTAGGCATTTAAGATGGGCACATTTTTGTAGCATGTTGAAATGGATTTTCTGTTTTTACACTTAGTAATTTCTGAGTGGTATTGGTCTAGGTTAGGGAAGTCGATCATTGTAAATAGTTTTATTTGTTTTGTTTTTATTTTAAGTAGATTAGGAACCAAATTTCAAAACCCCCCATTTTATTCTTTTATTTGTTAATTGACCTTTTTGTGTAGGTGTACCCTACAATCCCCGGACTGAACGATCCCTGCTTATCCTATACTAACAACTATGATAGGAGCATTTTAATGCGACGTTTTACTTGCTTTTTCCTACATTTCTTGCGTTATTTCCTTAGTAAAACCCTATTTAGGAAAGTTTTCATTCTTTGATTGGGAAAGTTCCTATTTGTAGAAAGTTTCTATTTTGTAGTTTCTATTTTTCATTTTTAGGAAGTTTCCATTTTCAGTTTAGGAAAGTTGCCATTTTTCATTTTAGGAAAGTTTCTATTTTTCTTATTAGTTTCTATTTTCAGGACTTCCGAGCTAAAAAGTAGAAATGAACTCACAAATGGAGAGAGAAGCTAGCCAACGTTGGAGGGAGACAAGATGAAGTACAAAGGGAAGCACAAATGAGCAGAAATGAAGAAATGAAGCTTTCCTGGTCCAACTAGGAAACCCTGTCCAGAAAAGGAAAGCTTGCCAAAACAAGACTCTTAAGCCAACCAAGAATGGAGATCGAATTAATGAAGTGACATGGCATGAGAGAAGCTTCTTGAAGACTCTAGATGATGACATGGCATAAAGGTGGCGCATGGAGGCCCAAAAACTCTCAAGAATGAAGTGGATTTTCGGCAATTGGATTAAAGGCCCATAAAAGCCCATGGAATTAGGGTTTGTGACGCAAAGAGTAAACCCTAGGGAGTTGTTGCCGTAAAATCCTAAGAGATAAACAAGGAAGTTGGCGTGAAAATCAGAAATTAAAAGAAGATTTCGGTGGAGATTTTCTAGGGCTATTTTTACGGAAAGAAAATATTCTTGGAGGAGTAATTTTATGTGTTTGCCGTGCAAAGGGAGAGAGATAAAGAGGTAATCAACGTGAAAATCAAGAAACCCTAGGGTGATTGACGCCAAGAGAAATTCAAGGGAGAAATAAAAGGAAAGAGAAAAAGGTGGAGACCAAGAAAAGCTCAAAAGAAGTCTAGATACATTCCTATATTCCCTAAAGGAATTTTGGCCGAATTTAAAGTATAAAATCAGAATATTATCAAGGGAATTTCGGCCAAGATTATTAGGGAATTAAATGGAATTTTGTGATTGGTTGAACCACCTCATAGGGCTGATTTGGCAAGATATTATTGGAGGAAATTATGTGGAATTTTCAGATTAATTCCATGAGTTTTACACGGCTTGGAGAGCAAGGAGGCCGTCCCCTATATATTCTCCCCTTTTCTCAACGTCAAGGGTTCCCCTCCTTTGTGTTTTACATTTTAGAAAAAAATCAGAAAATCTCTCTAGCATAGCCGTGAGTTCCTCCACCCTCTAGAGCAAGCCACGAGTTCAAGCAAGGCCAAGGGAGAAGAAGAATTGCCGTGAGCATCATCCTCCATCACCATCCTTGAAGCTTGCTTTCGAGATTCAAGAGACCACCACATCAATTGTTCATCACCATCTCCATCTCACGGTGTAATCCGATTCTCCTTTGTAACCTTTGCTTTGATTTCGTTGGTTTTGTTCTAGTTGACACATATGTATGAACAAGTGTTGTTTTCTGAAATTTTATGATTAATTGTTAATTTTCAGATTCATATATTGTGATTTATGGTTGCTTTTGTGTGAGTGTTTGATTAAATTTGCATGATAGAAATCTTTTGTATGATAATCTTGAATGGTTCGAAACATTTAGGGTTTTTATGTGAATGTTGCTACGAATTTGAGAACATGGATCAACTTTTTGGTTTTGTGTTCTTGAATCGATAAGTAGTAAAGGTTTTGTACAAAAACCGAATTTAATCAAAGAAGATTGCAATTAGGTGGACTTTTTCATACTAAGTTGCACATTTGAGTTGATAGCCTTTCTAGGTGCTTAATGCGTTAAACATGACTTGATTGACTAGCTTTCTAGGGTTTGATTGCATGTTTGATAGGATTAATCTAGGTGCTTTCGCTTAGGTTAATTAGCATTGAAAGTAAAATATGGGAAATTGTTTGCTTATGAACATTTCACATGATCAACTCCTCTTGCATGACTATGATGAACAATGATGAACTTGAATCAATTTTAATCATGAGTTTCGACTTTGATCTTTGTTCTTGCATTCCATTTGTATTTTTATGTTTTTGCATTTTAATTATTTAGTTAGCTTTTATTTTCGGAAATAGAAAACCAAAAATCAAAAATCCCCCCTTTTTCGTAAATATGTATATATTTTGTTATATTTTTGTAAATATTATACTTTGTTTTAATTTTAATTGTTTAATTGTTTGACAATGACAGGTGTACCCTCAATCCCCGGAATAGAACGATCCCTATTTACTTTATACTACTAATGACATTTCAGGGTTAAATTATGCCGCTCGCAAAGAGCGACATCAATTTTTGGCGCCGTTGCCGGGGATTGAAAAATCACTTGTTAAATATGTGAATATTTGTTTTGTTTATATTTGTCTTCGAAAAAAAAAAAAAAAAATTTACTTGTTAATTGTTTGTAATTCTCTTAATTGTTAGTTATTTAGTAATTAGTTAATTAATTACTTAGGTTGTTATTTATATTATTGAATACGAATTTTAATTGTGAGTTGTAAATTAAAGAGGAATAGGTGAAGTCGTGTTTATTAATATTGGCCTAAACCCCTTATTGGTACCTAGTTCAGGTCCCTTAAGGTTGAGGGCGGCCTTTATTAACATTCATTGAACTGTCTTCACACTTAGGACCTTTTTCATCCAAGTAAGTATAGCCTATGTGGGATGGTGTCTAGGAAGGGGACAACGATCATGACGGTTTTTGAATCCAGAAGTGCTTACAAATGGGCTTAGCTCATGCCAAAATGGATTTTGTCTCTCGTGTTCGTCCTCCCCTACCTGGCCATTTCAGTAAGGTTGCCCAAAGGATGTAGGAGGGACTTTGTGTCTAGACGACTATACTTGGGCCGCACGTCCACTTGATTTACCGCTTGGAATTTAATTTGAAATCAATGATATTTGTAACAAATGAAAATAATGTGATTCACTAAGGTATATTGGATTAAACATAGTCTTGAGAAGGGTAGCTGTTTCAGTCCCATTGCACATCGAGACTCCTTGTTCCCGTACCTAAGTGTTGAAAATAATTGTACAGAAAAGGAAAAGAATAGAAATATTTGTAAGTATTTTCGTAAAAAAAAAAAAAAAAAAAAAAAAAAAAAAAAAAAAAAAAATTTTGTACAAATGTGACGTTTTTGTGTTAACTTGTTTGAAAGTTTTTGTATAAAATGTGTCTAATCTTGTTAAACAAAAGAAATGTAAAGAATTAATTATAAATGTCGTTAAATTCTTGATTGTTATAAGTGTGTAAAATCGTATGAGTAGATAAAGGCCCTTTTGTTAATATTGGCCTTAACCCTTCATTAGTGTCTTTCTAAGGTCTTATGAGGTTGAGGGCGGCCTTTATTAGCATTTGGAGAACTGTCTAACACATGAGTTCTTTCCAAGCTGAGTAAGGGGCATATAGATGGTGTCTTAGATTGAGACCCTGGGTGATGGGTTCAATTGGATCTCAGAGATACTATAGACTGTGCCTAAACCACAGTGTGGGAGTAGCCAATAGGGGCCTAAACCTCAATGAGGGAGTAGCCTCCGTAGTGTCACCAAAATGAGTCCTCCCTCTCACTTACCTCTTAATCTGGCCATCTAGCCTTCTGAAACAAAGGGAAGCGACTTATGTCTAGGCGACTATCCCTAGATCGTATCTCACCAATAGTAGTGGTTTCTATTGGGCTCGACTTACAACTTGTAATCAATTGAGATATTAACTTTATTTGTAAAGATAATAATACACTTGAACATAACCTCCACATGTAAATTGTGTTGTTTTGTACATTTTATACTTGTATAAACGTCTTACGTAATATATTTGTGAAGATTGTGGATAGTTTGTAATTTATACTTCTCTTTATACTTGTAAATTTGTGACTAGTAAATCGTGAATAGTGACATTTTGTACTCGTGTCTCTGTGTAAACTTACGTACATTATACTTGTTTAAAAAAAAAAAAAAAAAAAAAAAAGAATAGTGAATAGTGACGTTTTTTTTTTTTTTTTTTGTATAAATCATTAATTTGTATTCCTTTTATTGTATAGTCACTAACTTTATTTAGTGGAGGTCCGTCTGGCTGAAAGACGTTAAACTCAAGCGCTGCTTGGGAGGCAACCCAATTCAGAAGTAGTTGTGAAGGAGTCTACACACGCAGATTTGATTTCTCCTTCCCTATTTCTCTCTCTTTTCATCTTTCTTTTTGAATTTAGTAGATCTTTTCGTAAATTTCATCCCTATATGCTTAAGTGTTTCATTGCATGCTTATTCTTGATTACATTGAGGACAATGCAATATTTAAGTGTGGGGGAAGGGATTTATATTTGAGTCTTTTATTTTGAGTCATATATTGAAAAATACAAAAAAAAAAAAAAATCGAAAAATGTCAAAAATTTAAAAATTTCGTTGCTTTTGTTTTTGTTTTGAGTCTTAGGACGCCCTTTCAACTGTCTAGGATGATTCTATATCTCTAAAATCATGATTAAAAGAAGATCACAAGATTGAGATGATTTTTTTAAATGGTATTCTTTGGTTAATTGAGATATATGAAAAATGTATGCATGTGTAGTGGATATGGATTTCGTGACCTTGGTACAGAATATGAGCATGTTGAGATGAGTTTTGATTCATAAAAGCCCATGTGAGATATTTGAGCCCATGTCCCTTTTTCTTGGAGTGAAAATGAAAAATATATTCTTATTTTCTTGGCGATGTTTTGATGATCTCATTATTCTTTCATTTTGATTGATTGCTTGCCATAGATTAAGTTTGATGGACTAGAGAATGCTAGAATTCACTCTTGTGCTTGTTGAGACGTTATATCAATACATGGCCCTGATTCTGGAAGGGATAGAGGCAACCTAGGAACTACCACCATAGCCATATAAACTTGTGTCCCTATTTGTGCCCGTCGTGGGACCCCCCTAGATAAGCCCCTTTGAGCCTACATTAACCCTTTTCATTCATAACCCTTTAAAATCCTTAACCCCTGAACCTTAGTATAGTTGAAACCCTACCCTTTGTTCTAAGAACTTAGTGGAGCTATCTTTTGAGACATACAACGAGGGTTTTGTGCTAAGGATAAAAATTAAGAAGAGGTGAAAGTTCAAGTGTGGGGGTAGACTTGTCCATAGAAAGAAAAAAATATGTGAAAGCCGTGAAAAATGAAAGAAAAGAAAAAAAATGTGTACGGCTAAAAAAAAAAAAAAAAAAAAAAAAAAAATGTATGTTTATGGATTTTAGTCCCCCATACTTAGTGATTTTGGAGTTTATTTTGAACTGAAGGCGCACTACAGAAAAATTTGGCCTTTGTCCATTCCACTATAGTTCAAGGGAAGTTTACAATGAAGATTGGGCCCAACATGAAGACATTAGGCCCCTTTTATGTTACCTCTAGGGAAAGTGACGTTTTTGCAATGCCTTGGTGGATTTCTTGAGGTCTCTACATCTACATGAGCTCTGCTAGGTTTTTAGGACACTTTGATAAATCCTTAACCTTCATTTCGTAAAACCTTGAACCTTGGCCCCATTACAACCTTTAAGAAGACCTTCTTGATCCTTAAGATGGGACAACCTTTGATGTGGAGATGAGTTACAAGAGTTGAACCTATGGCTTGGGTCCATCTGTGCAAGTAGTTGGTATCTTTCATGAGATCTTTAAAAGAAAAATATATACATGTGCTTTCTTTTCATATAATATGTGATATACTTGCTATCTTTCACATATACTTGAGTGTATAAGCTTTTAAGCATTGCCTTGAATTCTGAGAGAAGAAAGAGTGGATATACCTTGTGAGAATTTGAATCATACTTGTTTGAAACATGCTTAACAGAACCCATCACCATTGTTACAACCAAGTCCTACTTGTGTATGTGAAGATTATGTGTTTCAATTAACTCTCGAATGCTTAAACATTTACTCTTGGTTAAGTGCTAATCTTGATGTTGTGAAAGTAAGAGATTGCTGAGACAAAAAGTTGAAAGGCAATAGCATTTTCGTTTGGTTGAGTCTTTAAATTTTCGTTGAGTCTTAGTGTGTGTCTTTGTCTGATTTTGCTAAGGGACTAGCAAAAGCTAAGTGTGGGGGAATTTGATAGGAGCATTTTAATGCGACGTTTTACTTGCTTTTTCCTACATTTCTTGCGTTATTTCCTTAGTAAAACCCTATTTAGGAAAGTTTTCATTCTTTGATTGGGAAAGTTCCTATTTGTAGAAAGTTTCTATTTTGTAGTTTCTATTTTTCATTTTTAGGAAGTTTCCATTTTCAGTTTAGGAAAGTTGCCATTTTTCATTTTAGGAAAGTTTCTATTTTTCTTATTAGTTTCTATTTTCAGGACTTCCGAGCTAAAAAGTAGAAATGAACTCACAAATGGAGAGAGAAGCTAGCCAACGTTGGAGGGAGACAAGATGAAGTACAAAGGGAAGCACAAATGAGCAGAAATGAAGAAATGAAGCTTTCCTGGTCCAACTAGGAAACCCTGTCCAGAAAAGGAAAGCTTGCCAAAACAAGACTCTTAAGCCAACCAAGAATGGAGATCGAATTAATGAAGTGACATGGCATGAGAGAAGCTTCTTGAAGACTCTAGATGATGACATGGCATGAGAGAAGCTTCTTGAAGACTCTAGATGATGACATGGCATAAAGGTGGCGCATGGAGGCCCAAAAACTCTCAAGAATGAAGTGGATTTTCGGCAATTGGATTAAAGGCCCATAAAAGCCCATGGAATTAGGGTTTGTGACGCAAAGAGTAAACCCTAGGGAGTTGTTGCCGTAAAATCCTAAGAGATAAACAAGGAAGTTGGCGTGAAAATCAGAAATTAAAAGAAGATTTCGGTGGAGATTTTCTAGGGCTATTTTTATGGAAAGAAAATATTCTTGGAGGAGTAATTTTATGTGTTTGCCGTGCAAAGGGAGAGAGATAAAGAGGTAATCAACGTGAAAATCAAGAAACCCTAGGGTGATTGACGCCAAGAGAAATTCAAGGGAGAAATAAAAGGAAAGAGAAAAAGGTGGAGACCAAGAAAAGCTCAAAAGAAGTCTAGATACATTCCTATATTCCCTAAAGGAATTTTGGCCGAATTTAAAGTATAAAATCAGAATATTATCAAGGGATTTCCTTGAAATTATTCTGATTTTCTTCATGAATTTCGGCTAACATTCCTTTAGGGAATTTAGGGACGCACCTAGACACGTTTTGAGCTTTTCCTTGGTGCACACATATTTTCCTTCCATAAAAATCTCCCTTGAATCTCTCTTGGCGTCATCTCCTTGATTATTTCTGATTTTCACGTTGGCAATCACACCAAATTAGTCCTCCAACAATATTTCTTTCCATAAAAGTCTCCCAAGAAAATCTCTCCTTGAAATCCTCAATCAATCATCTTTAATTCCCACGTTGTCACCTTGTTTTTCCTTAAGTATTACACGGAAAATTTAATCCCGAAGGAAAATATATTTTCCTTTTTTAAAAAAAAAAACTCATCCTTGATTCTCTCCTTGCCATGTCATCTTCATGAAGCTTCTCTTTCCATTTATGAACTCAATTCAGCTTATTTATTCCAAAAACCTGAAAATAGAAGCTTTCTAAAATAAGAAATGGAAACTTTCTTAAACTAAAATGGAAACTTTCTAAAAATGGAAAATAGAAACTACAAAACGGAAACTTTCTACAATTAGGAACTTTCCCAATCGAAGAATGGAAACTTTCCTAAACAAGGATTCTTTAAGGAAATAACGCAGGAAATGTAGGGAAATAGCAGTTAAAACGTCGCATTAAAATGCTCCTATCACCTTGGCCTTGCTTGAACTCGTGGAGATGACTAGAGGATGGAGGAAGGAGAGGAAAACCTCACGGCAATGATGCGCTCGAAAGCAAGCGCATAATTTAACCCTGAAATGTCATTAGTAGTATAAAGTAAATAGGGATCATTCTATTCCGGGGATTGAGGGTACACCTGTCAATGTAGGACAAACAAACAATTAAAATTAAAACAAAGTATAATATTCACAAAGGTATTTACAATTATAAACATTATTTACGAAAATAGGGGGGATTTTGTTTTTGATTTTGGTTTTCGAAAATTAAACTAAGTTAACTTAAATAATTAAAATGTAAAAACATAAAAACACAAATGGGATGTGAGTACAAGGATCAAAGTCGAAACTCATGATTAAAATTGATTCAAGTTCATCATTGTTCATCACAGTCATGCAAGAGGAGTTGATCATGTGAAACGTTAAAAGCAAACAATTCCCCATATTTTACTTTCAATGCTAATTAATCTACGTGAAAGCACATAGACTAATCCTATCAAACATGCATTCAAGCCCTAGAAAGCTAGTTAATCATACATGTTTAACGCAATAAGCATCTAGAAAGGCTATCAACTCAAATGTGCAACTTAGTATGAAAAAGTCCACCTAATTGCAATCTTCTTTGATTAAATTCGGTTTTTGTACAAAACCTTTACTACTTATTGATTCAAGAACACAAAACCAAAAAGTTGATCCATGTTCTCAAATTCGTAGCAACATTCACATAAAAACCCTAAATGTTTCGAACCATTCAAGATTATCATACAAAAGATTTCTATCATGCAAATTTAATCAAACACTCACACAAAAGCAACCATAAATCGCAATATATGAATCTGAAAATTAACAATTAATCATAAAATTTCAGAAATCAATATTTGTTCAAACAATTGTGTCAACTAAGGCATAACCAACGAAAATTACAAAGCAAAGGTTACAAGGAGAATCGGATTACACCGTGATGAAGATGAGATGAATGAAGTGATGATGGTCTCTTGAATTTCGAAAGCAATCTTCAAGGATGGTTATGGATGATGTGCACGGCTTGTCTTCTTCTTCCTTGGCCTTGCTTGAACTTCGTGGTTGCCCTAGAGGATGGAGATGAACACGGCTAGGCTAGAGAGAGTTTTCTGATTTTTTCTTCAAAGTGTAAAACGTAAAAGTCGAACTCCTTGACGTTGAGAGAAGAGGAGAATATATAGGGGACGGCCTCCTTTGTTCTCTAAGCCGTGTAAACCCTAGTAATCTCACGGCACAATGTGATAGCTCCACATGATTTCCTCCAATGCTTGCTTGCCACATAAGCCCTATGAAGTGGTTCAACCAATCACAAAATTCCATTTAATTCCCTAATAATCTTGGCCGAAATTCCCTTGATAATATTCTGATTTTATACTTTAAATTCGGCCAAAACTCCTTTAGGGAATATAGGAATGTATCTAGACTTCTTTTGAGCTTTTCTTGGTCTCCACCTTTTTCTCTTTCCTTTTATTTCTCCCTTGAATATCTCTTTGCCGAATTCTCTAGGGTTTTCTTTTGATTCCCTTGTTTTTCTCTTGGCATTGGACGGCAAACTCTCTAGGGTAAGTCTCCAAGTATATTTTCTTTCCATAAAAATTACCCTAGAAAATCTCAACCGAAATTCTCTTTGATAATTCTGATTTTCCACGTCATTTTTCTTTGTTTCTCCCTTGGCTTTGGACGGCAACTCTCCCTAGGGTTTAATCATGCGTCACAAACCCTAATTGTATGGGCTTTCGTGGGCCTTTGATCCAATTTGCCGAAAATCCAATGAGTCTTGAGAGTTCTTGGGCCTTGTTGCTTCAACTTCAAGCCTTGTCACCTTCCAACGTCATGACACTTCATTTTTCCATTTCTTTTTCATAATAACGTTGGAAACTTCATTGGTAAGCTTTCCTCCTTTTCGCAGGGTTTCCTGGTAGGACCAGGAAAACTTCTTTTCTTCATTTCTGCTCATTTCTGTGGCTCATTGTTCTTCATCTTTGCTCCCCTTGACTTTCGCAAGCTCCTCTTTCCATTTGTGAGTTCATTTCCACTTTTTAGCTCTGAGGTCCTGAAAATAGAAACTAATAAGAAAAATAGAAACTTTCCTAAAATGAAAAATGGCAACTTTCCTAAACTGAAAATGGGAAACTTTCTAAAAATGAAAAATAGAAACTACCGAAAATGGAAACTTACTAAAAATGATAAATAGAAACTACAAAAATAGAAACTTTCTACAAATAGGAACTTTCCCAATCAAAGAATGGAAACTTTCCTAAACAGAGTTTTATTAAGGAAATAACGCAGAAAATGTAGGGAAATGCAGTTAAAACGTCGCATTAAAATGCTCCTATCAGGCAACAAGAGCAAAATTTCTGATTTTTCTAAAGTGTGAACGTCAAAAGAGAGGAAACCCTGACGTCTAGAAGAAGTGAGTATATATAGGGGACGGCCTCTTGGTCTCCAAGCTGTGTAAACCTCCAAGAATCCTCACGGAAATTGCTTGATAACTCCACATAATTTCCTCCAATGGTAGCTTGCCACATAAGCCCTAAGAAGTAGTCCAACCAATCACAAAATTCCAATGTTAATTCCCTAAATAATCTTGCCGAAATATATAGAGATATTTTCTGATTTTCTTCACCAATTTCGGCAACAATATATTTAGAGAATATGGGGGATGAATCTAGACTCCTTTTGAGAGCTTTTTGTGTTCAACACATATTCTCTTTCCTTAAAAAGCTCCCTAGGAAATCTCCATCGAAATCTCTTCTTATTTTCTGATTTTTCGCACGGCATTCCTTGTTTATCTCTTGATATTTCACGGCAAAAGACTTCTAGGGTTTAATCCATTGCGTCACAACCCTAATTCCATGGGCTCTTGTGGGCCTTTGATCCATTTTGCCGAAAATCCAATAAGTCTTGAGAGTTCTTGGGCCTTTTTGCTTCAACTTCAAGCCTTGTCACCTTCCAACGCCATAACACTTCATTTTTCCATTTCTTTTTCATGGTAACGTTGGAAACTTCATAGGTAAGCTTTCCTCCTTTTAGCAGGGTTTCCTGGTTGAAGCAGGAAAACTTCTTTTCTTCATTTCTGCTCATTTCCGTGGCTCATTGTTTCTCATTTTTTTGCTCCCCTTGACTTTCGCAAGCTTCTCTTTCCATTTATGAGTTCATTTCCACTTTTTAACTCCGAGGTCCTGAAAATAGAAACTATTAAGAAAAATAGAAACTTTCCTAAAAATGAAAAATAGAAACTACAAAATAGAAACTTTCTACAAATAGGAACTTTCCAAATCGAAGAATGGAAACTTTCCTAAACAGAGTTTAATTAAGGAAATAACGCAGAAAATGTAGGGAAATGCAGTTAAAACGTCGCATTAAAATGCTCCTATCGTTAGGAAAGTTTCCATTCTTCGATTGGGTAAGTTCCTATTTGTAGAAAGTTTCTTTTTTTGTAGTTTCTATTTTTCATTTTTAGAAAGTTTCCCATTTTTAGTTTAGGAAAGTTGCCATTTTTCATTTTAGGAAAGTTTCTATTTTTCTTACTAGTTTCTATTTTCAGGTCCTTGTCACAAATGAGCTGAAATGAGCTCACAAATGGAGAGAGAAGCTAGCCAACGTTGGAGGGAGACAAGATGAAGTACAAAGGGAAGCACAAATGAGCAGAAATGAAGAAGTGAAGCTTTCCTGGTCCAACCAGGAAACCCTGTCCAGAAAAGGAAAGCTTGCCAAAACAAGACTCTTGAGCCAACCAAGAATGGAGATCGAATTAATGAAGTGACATGGCATGAGAGAAGCTTCTTGAATACTCTAGATGATGACATGGCATAAAGGTGGCGCATGGAGGCTCAAGAGACATTGAATTTTCGGCAATTGGATTAAAGGCCCACAAAAACCCATGCAACTAGGGTTTTTGACGCATGACTGATAGGACCAAAAAGTGTGACGATATTATTGAATATGTGCCCCATTTTAGCCTTGTTTCTCCCTTAAGTTTCGTGTTTTGAGTCATCGAGTCATTTTAAGAGTCTTGTAGAGTGTTTGGAGTGAAATAGGCGGAAAAAGTAAAATTCATGAAAAATCCTAGCTGGATCAGGATTCCTAACTGTCAACTATTTTTGCGGTCTTTACATTTTAATTCCCTTTATTTTCTCTAGAAAATTCTGATATTCTCCTGCTTGTTGTAGGAAACCTTGCTTGGTGGAACTCTTGGAAACAGCAATGATGGAGTCATAAAATAAAGTATTTAAGACATTTGACCAAGCAATGAAGAAGGGAAATAAAGGAGAAAAGATGTTTTCAGTTGAGGAATAAAAGAAAAAGATGTTTCAGCTGGAAAATAAATAAGAGAAAGATGTTTCAGCTTGGAAATTAAAGGAATTGCCCCATTATGAGAGGAGTTAAGGCCATAAAGAAGACGTTTCAGTTGGGAAAGCCAACCAATGCTCCCCTATAAATAGGCAACGTCCAGAACTGAATTTGTATCACTTCCCAGCCAAGATCACTTCCCAGCTTATCACTTCCTGGCCAAAAACTTTTCCGAGACTCTGCCCAATTCACTTCTTAAACTTCCATCACCTACAAGACCGTGACCACCATCCATCCATCAATCTACAAAGCTCTTAGGCGCTGAGTCAAGGACGCTCCACCACCATAGTAGAGACGAGTTCATCACCGTGTTGCTAAGCCGCTGAGGAAAGCTTCAAAGTGTAACTATGACTACTTATAATTTTTATTTCGGTTTTGTGCGTTTCAATTTGCAAGTTGTGTAATTGGAGACACGGAATTTTCAGAATATTTTTATTAATATTTTTGAGATTTTCAGTTTATTATTGAGTTAATTTCGAGAATTCTTTTATGATGCATGTTACAATCTTGTGCCCTTTTACGTGTTTAGGTAATTTTCAGAGTTAGGTTAATAAGTTTGCATGCTAGAATAATGGTGAGAGTTCTTGTGTGTTTTCTTAATTTGCCAAGAGTAATTGTTATTTGTTAAGGCGCTGAGTTAAACAAGTAGCAATTAGTTCTAAAAAGTGGTAAAAACTATGTTCAATGGTTAAACGATTCTGGAAATTACGTGTTAAATTTTATGTCTAATGGTTAATTTGCACGTGTGAGTTGATTCGAGGGTTAGATAATACTACTAGTTAAGAGAATTACGCTGAGTGTTTTCGAAAATGAGTAGTATTAGGCTTGGTAAGGACTTTTCCGATTCAAGCCTACATTAGAATGAATTAGATAAGTGGATTGATCCGCTGAGGCTTTTCATTTGAGCTCTTATCTAGGCATTTAAGGTGGGCACATTTTTGTAGCATGTTGAAATGAATTTTCTGTTTTTACACTTAGTAATTTCTGAGTGGTATTGGTCTAGGTTAGGGAAGTCGATCATTGTATATAGTTTTATTTGTTTTGTTTTTATTTTAAGTAGATTAGGAACCAAATTTCAAAACCCCCCATTTTATTCTTTTATTTGTTAATTGACATTTTTGTGTAGGTGTACCCTACAATCCCCGGACTGAACGATCCCTGCTTATCCTATACTAACAACTACATTTTGCAGGGTTAAATTGTGAGGCTATTTCAGCCGCATCAATTTTTGGCGCCGTTGCCGGGGATTGTTAAAATCCCTTGCACTTAAAGTGTCATCGATTTTGTTGTATATAGAATGCATGCTAATTTTTGTACTACACTTGTGGAATGGTGACAAATTGCGATTTCGGTTAGGCCAAGCTTTAATTGTGATTTAGTTTAAGTTTTATGAGTGTTACAAAATTAAGCATGTCTTTTATCTTTGTTGTACAATTTGTAGAAGTTGTTTTTTTTAAGTATGTTGTAAATTGTATGTGTTTCACTTAGATTAATATACTTAGGTTATGAATTTAGCTAAATACTTAATTGTTGTAAGTGTGTAAAATCGTATGAGTAGACAAGGGCCCTTTTGTTAATATTGGCCTAAACCCTTCATTAGTACCTTACTAAGGTCTCTTGAGGTTGAGGGCGGCCTTTATTAGCACTTGGAGAACTGTCTAACACATAAGTTAATTTCCCAGCTGAGTAAGGGGCGCATACGGATGGTGCCTTAGGTTGAGACCCGGGGTGATGGGTTCAATTGGATCTCAGAGATACTATAGAATGAGCCTAAACCACTATGTGGGAGTAGCCGATAGGGGTCCAAACCTCAATGAGGGAGTAGCCTCCGTAGTATCACCAAAATGAGTCCTCCCTCTCACTTACCTCTTAATCTGGCCATTCGGCCTTCTGAAACAAAGGAAAGAGACTTATGTCTGGGCGACTATCCCTATATCGTATCTCACCAATAGTAGTTACAACTTGGAATCAATTGAGATATTAACTATGTTTATAAAAAAAAAAAAAAAAAAAATTGATGTGTGACCTGCTTAAGGTATATTGGATTAAACATGACTTTGTCGAGGGTAGCTGTTCTATAGTCCCATTGCACAAACGAGGTCCTCTGTTCCAGTACCTAAGTATGTAAAGTAACTTAGAAAGTAGGAAAGACATAATGTTTGTATTCCTAACCTTGTATATGTTACTAACACTTGATCTGGTGAGTCCTTTGTGGAGCACACATTGGAAGAGATACCCCTCCAGGAGGCACCCAAGGAATGAGCACGTGTGAACAAGGAGAAAAGTCCAGGCTGAAGGACTATAAATATTAAGCGCTGCATGGGAGGCAACCCATTTCAAACGAAGCTGTGAAGGAGCCATCAATGAGAGTTTGACATTTCTATCCCTTCACTTGCTTAGGTTGGATTGTACTTGTGTCTTTGTTTGTTTGTTTATTTTACCCTTCCCTTATTTTGGTAGCCCCCCATATTTAGGGTCTATATACCATATTTCTTGCCTACATTGAGGACAATGTAGATTCTAAGTGTGGGGTGGGTTTACACCTTTATTTTAGTTTTTTTTTTTTATAAATAAAATTAAAAAAAAAAAATTTTGTTGGTTTTACAGTCTTTTTGTTTGTTTGAGTCTTAGGATGCCCCTAACGTCTAGGATGAACATGTCTCTGAATTCATGGCTGAAGGTTTTCACAATCGAAATAGGACTTAATTGAATTCTGTGGTTAATGGACGTTGTGATACTTGTATGAAGATTTGAGATAGGATTGTAACTTGGTTCATTAAGCATGCTAGGATTAAGTCTGATTCATTTGACCCTAAGTGAGCTGTTGAGCTAAAATACTTTCTTTTCGAGTGCTTAATTGATAATTCTAGAATTTCATGGTTGTATTTGCAAAACCTCATCATTCTTTGAAAATCCAATGATCATGTGCCATAGATTTTAATGGACTAGAGAATACTAGAACTCGGCTGTTGTGACTGTCAAAACTTGTATGCCATAATATGCACTGATCCTGGATAGGATAGAAGGCATTAGGGTAACCACCATAGCCAAACAAGCATGTGTCCCCAATTGTGCCCGTCGTGGGACTCCTTAGAATGAACCCCTTTGAGCCTACGTTGAAAACCTTTGTTTCATCACCCTCATGATAGGAGCATTTTAATGCGACGTTTTAACTGCATTTCCCTACATTTTCTACGTTATTTCCTTAATAAAACTCTGTTTAGGAAAGTTTCCATTCTTCGATTGGGAAAGTTCCTATTTGTAGAAAGTTTCTATTTTTGTAGTTTCTATTTTTCATTTTTGGAAAGTTTCCATTTTCAGTTTAGGAAAGTTGCCATTTTTTATTTTAGGAAAGTTTCTATTTTCAGGACCTCGGAGCTAAAAAGTGGAAATGAAGTCACAAATGGAAAGAGGAGCTCGCCAATGTTGGAAGGAGACAAAATGAGATACAAAGGGCTGCATAAATAAGCTGAAAAGAAGAAATGAAGTTTTCCTAGTTCAACCAGGAAATCCTGTTTCAACCAGGAAACCTTGTCCAGAAGAGGAAACCCTGCCAAAACAAGACTCTTGAGTCAACCAAGAAAGGAAAGCAGAAAAAAATGAAGTGTCATGGCATTGAAAGAAGCTTCTTGAAGACATTAGAAGATGACATGGCTTGAAGGTGACACACAAAGGCCCAAGAACTCTCAAGAGGTTATGGATTTCGGCAAATGGATAAAGGCCCATGGAAATTAGGGTTTGTGACACATGAGAGATATTTTTGGAGAATATATATGTGTTTGCCGTAAAATACAAAGAGGAAAAGGAGGAGGCAACATGAAAATCTGAAAATATAATTGAAGATTTTGATTGGAGTAATTCAAGGGAGATTTTTAAGGGCAAAGAGATATTCTTGGAAGATTTAAATGTGATTTTTGGCCGAAAATGGTGAAGCAAATCAGCATTTATTTATGGAATTTCGGCAATTACTTTCCCAAGGATATTTGTGGCCGAAATTGGTGAAACAAATCAGAATTTATTTATGGAATTTCGGCAATTACTCTCTCCTAAGATATTCTTGGCCGAAATTAATGAAGAAAATCAGAAAATCCTTATATAATTTCGGCAAGGATATATATTAAAGGAATTTAGGGAATTAATTTGGAGAGTTTTGATTGGTTAGATGACACACCAAGGCTTACTTGGCATTCTACGATTGGTTGGACCACATCACAAGGCTTACTTGGCATCATACCATTGGTTGAAGTGATGTGGAAATTTCTGATTGCTTGGAGAACCCTAGCCGTGCTCCTATATATTCTCCCCTTTTCTCAACGTCAGGGGTTCCTCTCCCTTACAATTTACACTTTAGAAAAAAATCAGAAAATCTTCTTAGCATAGCCGTGAGTTTCTCCATCCTCTAGTCATCTCCACGAGTTCAAGCAAGGCCAAGGGAGAAGAAGCATAGCCGTGAGCATCCATCATCCATCAGATTCTAGAGACCACTACATCAATCGTTCATCACCATCCCCATCTCACGGTGTAATCCGATTCTCCTCGTTGGTTATGAACTAGTTGACATATGTGTTTGAACAAATATTAATTTATGGAATTTTTATGATTAATTGAGAATTTTCAGATTCATATTATTGTGATTCGAGAGTTGCTTATGTGGGTTTGTTTAATTAAATTTGCGTTATAGATAACTTTTGTATTTTAATCTTATGTGGTTGCAAACACTTAGGGTTTCGATATAATTGGTGCTAGGTTTAAGAACATGAAATCGACTTTTCGTTTTGTGTAAACTTGAATCAAAGTAGTAAAGGTTTTGTACAAAGATCGAATTTAATTAAAGAGAATTGCAATTAGGTGGACTTTTCCATACTAAGTTGTACACTTGAGTTGATAGCCTTTCTCTATGCGTAATGCGTTAAACATGACATGATTGACTAGCTTTCTAGGGTTTGATTGCATGTTTGATAGGATTAATCTAGGTGCTTTCGCTTAGGTTAATTAGCATTGAAAAGTAAAATATGGGAAATCATTTGCTTTCGAATGTTTCACATGATCAACTCCTTTCTCATGACTTAGATGAACAATATTAGGGTTTGAGTCAATTTTATTCATATGTTTCGATTTTGATCTTTGTTCTCTCATTCCATTCGTATTTTTATGTTTATAGTTGTGAATATCTTTGTGAATATTATACTTTGTTTTAATTTTAATTGTTTAATTGTTTGACAATGACAGGTGTACCCTCAATCCCCGGAATAGAACGATCCCTACTTGCTTATACTACTATGATATTTTTAGGGTTAAATTATGCGCTTGCCTTTAAGCTGCATCAATTTTTGGCGCCGTTGCCGGGGATTGAAAAATCACTTGTTAAATATGTGAATATTTGTTTTGTTTATATGTTGTCTTCGAAAAAAAAAAAAAAAAAAAAAAAAAAATCTCTTGTGAATTGTTTGTAATTCTCTAATTTGTTAGTTAATTAGTTAATTAGTGAATTAATTACTTAGGTTGTTATTTATATTATTGAATACGAATTTTAATTGTGAGTTGTAAATTAAAGAAGGAATAGGTGAAGTCTTGTTTATTAATATTGGCCTAAACCCCTTATTGGTACCTAGTCCAGGTCCCTTAAGGTTGAGGGCGGCCTTTATTAACATTCATTGAACTGTCTTCACACTTAGAATCTTTTTCATCCAAGTAAGTATAGCCTATGTGGGATGGTGTCTAGGAAGGGGACAAAGCTCATGATTGGTTCTTGAATCCAGAAGTGCTTACAAATGGGCCTAAACCACAATGTGGGAGTAGCTCATGCCAAAATGGATTCTACCTCTCGTGGTCGCCCTCCCCTACCTGGCCATTTCAGTAAGGTTGCCCAAAGGATGTAGGAGAGACTTGGTGTCTAGACGACTATACTTGGGCCGCACGTCCTCTTGATTTACCGCTTGGAATTTAATTTGATATCAATGATATATATAACAAACGAAAATATTGTGATTCACTAAGATATATTGGATTAAACATAGTCTTGAAAAGGGTAGCTGTTTCAGTCCCATTGCACATCGAGACTCCCTGTTCCCATACCTAAGTGTTGAAAATAATTGTAAAGGAAAGGAAAGAATGTAAATATTTGTAAGTATTTTCATACAAAGAAAGAAAAGAAAAAAAAAAACACTTGTGTAAATATTTTTCGTGTTTTTTTTTTTTTTTTTACTCACTTGTGTACTTAACTTGTGTCTTATGTACTGACTTGTTAACTTGTGTACTTAACTTGTTAATATTACATGTAGTTTGTAATTCACTAACTTGTTATACTTTATATATATATATATATATTTTTTTTTTTGTATTTCTTTGTTAATTACAGTTACTAACTTTTTAATATCTATTCCGTCTGGCTAAAAGACGTTAAACTCAAGCGCTGCTTGGGAGGCAACCCAATTCAGAAGTAGCTGTGCTGGAGACTACAAACACAGATTTGCTTTCTCCTTCCCTATTTCTTTTATTTTTCAAATTTTCTCTTTTATTTTTGTTTTCGTAAATTCCATCGCTATATGCTTAATTGTTTCATTGCATGCTTATAATTGATTACATTGAGCACAATGCAATATTTAAGTGTGGGGGAAGGGATTTATATTTTTGACTTGAGTCATATATATTCAAAAATACAAAAAAATCGAAAAAATGTCCAAAAAAATTAAAAAAAAAAAATTTCGTTGCTTTTATTATTGAGTCTTAGACTTTTGTTTTTATTTTTGAGTCATAGGATGCCTTTCAACTGTCTAGGATGATTCTATATCTCTGAAGTTATACCTAAAAGAGGATCACAATATTGAGATGATTTTAAATGGTATTCTTTGGTTAATTGAGATATATGAAAAGCATGTGCATGTGTAGTGGATATGGATTTCGTGACTTTGATACAGAATATGAGCATGTTAAGATGAGTTTTGATTCATATAAACCCATGTGAGATAATTGAGCCCATGTCCCTTTTTCTTGGAGTGAATCGAAAAAATATATTCTTATTTTCTTGGCGATGTTTTGATGATCTCATTATTCTTTCATTTGATTGATTACTTGCCATAGATTAAGTTTGATGGACTAGAGAATGCTAGAATTCACTCTTGTACTTGTTGGGACGTTTGTCAATACATGGCCCTGATTCTGGAAAGGATAGAGGCACCCTAGGAATTATCACCATTGTCAAATAAGCATGTTACCCCATTTGTGCCCATCGTGGGACTCCCCTAGATAAACCCCTTTGAGCCTACATTAAGCCTTTTCTTTCATCACCCTTAAAATCCTTAACCCTGAACCTTAGTATAGCTACACTCCTACCCTTTGTTCTAAAAACTTAGTGGAGCTATCTTTTGGGACATTACTTAAGGATTTGGCATTGAGAATGAAGATTGAGAAGAGGTGAAAGTTCAAGTGTGGGGGTAGACTTGTCCATACAGAGAAAAATATGTGAAAGCCGTGAAAAAAAGAAATGAAAAAAAAAGAAAAAAAATGTGTACGGCTAGAAAAGAAAAAGAAAAATATATCTATGGATTTTAGTCCCCCATACTTGGTGAGTTTGGAATTTGTTTTGAATTGAAGGCCCACTACAGAAAAATTTGGCCTTTGTCCAATTCACTAGAGTTCAAAGGAAGTTTAGAGTGAAGTTAGGGCCCAACATGAAGACATTAGGCCCTCTTTACATTACCTCTATGGGATGGGACGTTTTGATATATCTTTGTGGATTTCTAGAAGTCTCTACAGTTACATGAGCTCTGCTAGGTTTTTAGGACACTTTGTTAAAATCCTTACCTTTCATTTCTTAAAACCTTGAGCCTTAGCCCCATTACAACCTTTGAGAAGACCTTCTTGATCCTTAAGATGGGACAGCCTTTGATGTGGAGATGAGTTACAAGAGTTGAACCTATGGCTTGGGTCCATCTGTGCAAGTAGTTGGTACCTTTCATGAGATCTTTAAAAGAAAAATATACATGTGCTTTCGTTTCATATAATATGTGATACTTTCACATATACTTGAGTGTATAAGCTTTTAAGCATTGCCTTGAATTCTGAGAGAAGAAATAGTGGATTTGCCTTGTGAGGATTGAATCAAACTTGTTTGAAACATGCTTGACAGAACCCATCACCATTGTTACAACCAAGTCCTACTTGTGTATGTGTAAATTATGTGTTTCAATTAACTCTCGAATGCTTAAACATTGACTCTTGGTTAAGTGCTAATCTTGGTGTTGTGAAAGTAAGAGATTGCTGAGATAAAAAGTTGAAGGGCAATAGAATTTTCGTTTGGTTGAGTCTTTAAATTTTCGTTGAGTCTTAGTGTGTGTCTTCGTGTGATTTTGCTAAGGGACTAGCAAAAGCTAAGTGTGGGGGAATTTGATAGGAGCATTTTAATGCGACGTTTTAACTGCATTTCCCTACATTTTCTGCGTTATTTCCTTAATAAAACTCTGTTTAGGAAAGTTTCCATTCTTCGATTGGGAAAGTTCCTATTTGTAGAAAGTTTCTATTTTTGTAGTTTCTATTTTTCATTTTTGGAAAGTTTCCATTTTCAGTTTAGGAAAGTTGCCATTTTTTATTTTAGGAAAGTTTCTATTTTTCTTACTAGTTTCTATTTTCAGGACCTCGGAGCTAAAAAGTGGAAATGAAGTCACAAATGGAAAGAGGAGCTCGCCAATGTTGGAAGGAGACAAAATGAGATACAAAGGGCTGCATAAATAAGCTGAAAAGAAGAAATGAAGTTTTCCTAGTTCAACCAGGAAATCCTGTTTCAACCAGGAAACCTTGTCCAGAAGAGGAAACCCTGCCAAAACAAGACTCTTGAGTCAACCAAGAAAGGAAAGCAGAAAAAAATGAAGTGTCATGGCATTGAAAGAAGCTTCTTGAAGACATTAGAAGATGACATGGCTTGAAGGTGACACACAAAGGCCCAAGAACTCTCAAGAGGTTATGGATTTCGGCAAATGGATAAAGGCCCATGGAAATTAGGGTTTGTGACACATGAGAGATATTTTTGGAGAATATATATGTGTTTGCCGTAAAATACAAAGAGGAAAAGGAGGAGGCAACATGAAAATCTGAAAATATAATTGAAGATTTTGATTGGAGTAATTTAAGGGAGATTTTTAAGGGCAAAGAGATATTCTTGGAAGATTTAAATGTGATTTTTGGCCGAAAATGGTGAAGCAAATCAGCATTTATTTATGGAATTTCAGCAATTACTTTCCCAAGGATATTTGTGGCCGAAATTGGTGAAACAAATCAGAATTTATTTATGGAATTTCGGCAATTACTCTCTCCTAAGATATTCTTGGCCGAAATTAATGAAGAAAATCAGAAAATCCTTATATAATTTCGGCAAGGATATATATTAAAGGAATTTAGGGAATTAATTTGGAGAGTTTTGATTGGTTAGATGACACACCAAGGCTTACTTGGCATTTGATAGGAGCATTTTTATGCGACGTTTTAATAATTATTTCCTCATATTTTTCTTAGTTATTTCCTTTATTTAATCATTTTTAATTTAGTTTTTATTTTATAGGTACATTGAAATAAATGGAGAAGAAATGAGTTGAAATGAAGAAATGGAGTTTTCCTGGTCCGACTAGGAATCCCAGTCAACGCAGGAATCCTGATGAGGCTAGGAAACCTGAAGGCATTAGGAGACCACATGATGACGTGGAATTAAAGCTGATTTTGCCATGGGAAATTATGGAGTTAATGTCAAAAATCAAGAGATGATCAAGGATAATGATGCCATGGAGAGATTTAAGGGAGAAAAAGTCCAAAACAAGTCCAGATTCATTCCTATTTTTACTCAAGAGTATTTTGGCCGAAAATTAAGAGAAAAATCAGATTAAATCTTGGGAAAATCAGCAATAATATATTTGGAAAGATTATGGGATTTATTTTGGAGGCTTCTGATTGGCTGGATGACTCAACAGAGCTGACATGGCATTCTGTGATTGGTCGAAGCTGTGTGGCATGATTGGATAGTTATTTGAGGAGATAAATCAGAAAATAATCATGCAATTAATTCAAAAATAATCTCCCTAAATCAAGGTGTTAAATTGGAGGTTTCTTATTGGTTGGATGACATAGCAGAGCTGACGTGGCGTTGATTGATTGGCTAATGCTGTGTGGATCAATCTTGAAGACTTGGAGACTAAGTTGTCATCCTCCTATAAATAGGAGCATTCTCTACACAATTCTACACACCAACACACCATCAAACAGAAGAACAACACCACACACCTTAGAAAAATTCAGAAAATTCTCTCCATCCTCTAAAGCAAGCCACGGAGTTCAAGCAAGGCCGAAGGGAGAAGAAGGAGCCGTGACATATTCCTCCACCATCCACCATTGAAGACTTGCTTTCAAGCTTCAAGGATTCCAACGAAAATCATCCATTCTCATCTTCCATCCACGGTGTAATTCGACCTCTACTTTGTAAACCTTGTTTTGAATTTCGTTGGTTTTGCTTTAGTTGACATTCATGATTGAACAAAGTTATTATTTCTGGAATTTTATATGATTAATTGAGAATTTTCAGATTCATATTATTGTTCTTCGAGAGTTGCTTATGTGGGTTTGTTTAATTAAATTTGCGTTATAGATAACTTTTGTATTTTAATCTTATGTGGTTGCAAACACTTAGGGTTTCGATATAATTGGTGCTAGGTTTAAGAACATGAAATCGACTTTTCGTTTTGTGTAAACTTGAATCAAAGTAGTAAAGGTTTTGTACAAAGATCGAATTTAATTAACGAGGATTGCAATTAGGTGGACTTTTCCATACTAAGTTGTACACTTGAGTTGATAGCCTTTCTCTATGTGTAATGCGTTAAACATGACATGATTGACTAGCTTTCTAGGGTTTGATTGCATGTTTGATAGGATTAATCTAGGTGCTTTCGCTTAGGTTAATTAGCATTGAAAAGTAAAAAAATGGGAATTCATTTGCTTTCGAATGTTTCACATGATCAACTCCTTTCTCATGACTTAGATGAACAATATTAGGGTTTGAGTCAATTTTAATCATATGTTTCGGTTTTGATCTTTGTTCTCTCATTCCATTTGTATTTTTATGTTTTTGCATTTTAATTCTTTTGTTTACTTAAGTTATTTTCAAAACCCAAAAACAAAATCTCCCCCCTTTTCGTAAATAATGTTTATACTTGTGAATATCTTTGTGAATATTATACTTTGTTTTAATTTTAATTGTTTGTTTGTCCTACATTGACAGGTGTACCCTCAATCCCCGGAATAGAACGATCCCTATTTGCTTATACTACTAACGATATTTTCAGGGTTAAATTATGCGCTTGCTTTCGGGCGCATCAATTTTTGGCGCCGTTGCCGGGGATTGAAAAATCACTTGTTAAATATGTGAATATTTGTTTTGTTTATATGTTATCTTCGAAAAAAAAAAAAAAAATCTCTTGTTAATTGTTTGTAATTCTCTAATTTGTTAGTTAATTAGTTAATTAGTGAATTAATTACTTAGGTTGTTATTTATATTATTGAATACGAATTTTAATTGTGAGTTGTAAATTAAAGAAGGAATAGGTGAAGTCTTGTTTATTAATATTGGCCTAAACCCCTTATTGGTACCTAGTCCAGGTCCCTTAAGGTTGAGGGCGGCCTTTATTAACATTCATTGAACTGTCTTCACACTTAGAATCTTTTTCATCCAAGTATAGCCTATGTGGGATGGTGTCTAGGAAGGGGACAACGCTCATGACTGGTTCTTGAATCCAGAAGTGCTTACAAATGGGCCTAAACCACAATGTGGGAGTAGCTCATGCCAAAATGGATTCTACCTCTCGTGGTCGCCCTCCCCTACCTGGCCATTTCAGTAAGGTTGCCTAAAGGATGTAGGAGAGACTTGGTGTCTAGACGACTATACTTGGGCCGCACGTCCTCTTGATTTACCGCTTGGAATTTAATTTGATATCAATGATATATATAACAAACGAAAATATTGTGATTCACTAAGGTATATTGGATTAAACATAGTCTTGAAAAGGGTAGCTGTTTCAGTCCCATTGCACATCGAGACTCCCTGTTCCCGTACCTAAGTGTTGAAAATAATTGTAAAGGAAAGGAAAGAATGTAAATATTTGTAAGTATTTTCGTACAAAGAAAGAAAAGAAAAAAAAAAACATTTGTGTAAATATTTTTCGTGTTTTTTTTTTACTCACTTGTGTACTTAACTTGTGTCTTATGTACTGACTTGTTAACTTGTGTACTTAACTTGTTAATATTACATGTAGTTTGTAATTCACTAACTTGTTATACTTGTTTATATATATATATATATATATATTTTTTTTTTTGTATTTCTTTGTTAATTATAGTCACTAACTTTATTTAATGGAGGTACCGTCTGGCTGAAAGACGTTAAATTCAAGCGCTGCTTGGGAGGCAACCCAATTCAGAAGCAGCTATGAAGGAGTCTTCAATAACACAGATTTGCTTTCTCTTTCGCTATTTCTTTTACTTTATAATTTTCTCCTTTATTTTTGTAGTCTTTTCGTAAATTCTATTCCTATATGCTTAATTGTTTCATTGCATGCTTATGATTGATTACATTGAGGACAATGCAATATTTAAGTGTGGGGGAAGGGATTTACACTTTTATCTTGAGTCATATATTGAAAAATACAAAAAAAGTGAAAAATGTCAAAAATTTAAAAATTTTCGTTGCTTTTGTTTTTGTTTTGAGTCTTAGGATGCCCTTTCAACTATCTAGGATGATTCTATATCTCTGAAATTATGGCTAAAAGAAGATCACAATATTGAGATGATTTTAAATGGTATTCTTTGGTTAATTGAGATATATGAAAAGCATATGCATGTGTAGTGGATATGGATTTCGTGACCTTGGTACAGAATATGAGCATGTTAGGATGAGTTTTGATTCATAAAAACCCATGTGAGATATTTGAGCCATGTCCCTTTTTCTTGGAGTGATAATTAAAAAGAATATATTCTTAATTTCTTGGCGATGTTTTGATGATCTCATTATTCTTTCATTTGATTGACTGCTTGCCATAGATTAAGTTTGATGGACTAGAGAATGCTAGAATTCGCTCTTGTGCTTGTTGAGATATTTTATCAATACATGGCCCTGATTCTGGAAAGGATAGAGGCACCCTAGGAATTATCACCATTGCCAAATAAGCTTGTGTCCCCATTTGTGCCCGTCGTGGGACTCCCCTAGATAAACCATTTTGAGCCTACATTAAGCCTTTTCGTTCATCAGCCTTAAAATCCTTAACCATGAAGCTTAGTATAGTTACAACCCTACCCTTTGTTCTAAAAACTTAGTGGAGCTATCTTTTGAGACATACTACATGGGTTTGGTGTTAAGGATGAAAATTGAGAAGAGGTGAAAGTTCAAGTGTGGGGGTAGACTTGTCCATGAAAAAAAAAATGAAAAAAAAAAATAAAGAAAGAAAGGGAAGAAAAAAAATGTTTATGGATTTTAGTCCCCCATACTATGTGGATTTGGAGTTTGTTTTGAATTGAAGGCCCACTGCAGAAAATTTGGTCTTTGTCCAGTTCACTAGTTCAAGGGAAGTTTAAAATGAAGACATTAGGCCCTGTTATGTAGCCTCTATGGGAAGTAACATTCTTGCAATGCCTTGGTGGATTTTTAGAAGTCTCTCTACATTTGCATGAGCTCTGCTAGGTTTTTAGGACACTTTGTTAAAATCCTTACCTTTCATTTCTTAAAAGCTTGAGCCTTAGCCCCATTACAACCTTTGAGAAGACCTTCTTGATCCTTAAGATGGGACAGCCTTTGATGTGGAGATGAGTTACAAGAGTTGAACATATGGCCTGGGTCTATCTGTGCAAGTAGTTGATATCTTTCATGAGATCTTTTGAAAAAAAAAATATTATATTCACAAAGTGCTTTTCGTTTCTTATATATGTGAGCTATTTGATTGCCTCAAAATATTTTCTCTCACATATAATTGAGTGATTATAAGCTTTTAAGCATTGCCTTGAATTCTGAGAGAAGAAAGAGTGGATATACCTTGTGAGGATATGAATCATACTTGTCTGAAACATGCTTTACAGAACCCATCACCATTGTTACAACCAAGTCCTACTTATTGATGTGTAAATTATGTGTTTTAATTAACTCTCGAATGCCTAAACATTGATTCTTGGTTGAGATCTTGATGTTGTGAAAGTAAGAGATTTCTGAGACAAAATGTTGAAAGGCAATAGAGTCCTTGTATGTCGTAACGTTTTTGTATTTTGTTTCTTTAAGTTTTCGTTGAGTCTAAGTTTGTGTCTTTATTTTGATTTTGCTAAGGGACTAGCAAAAGCTAAGTGTGGGGGAATTTGATAGGAGCATTTTTATGCGACGTTTTAATAATTATTTCCTCATATTTTTCTTAGTTATTTCCTTTATTTAATCATTTTTAATTTAGTTTTTATTTTATAGGTACATTGAAATAAATGGAGAAGAAATGAGTTGAAATGAAGAAATGGAGTTTTCCTGGTCCGACTAGGAATCCCAGTCAACGCAGGAATCCTGATGAGGCTAGGAAACCTGAAGGCATTAGGAGACCACATGATGACGTGGAATTAAAGCTGATTTTGCCATGGGAAATTATGGAGTTAATGTCAAAAATCAAGAGATGATCAAGGATAATGATGCCATGGAGAGATTTAAGGGAGAAAAAGTCCAAAACAAGTCCAGATTCATTCCTATTTTTACTCAAGAGTATTTTGGCCGAAAATTAAGAGAAAAATCAGATTAAATCTTGGGAAAATCAGCAATAATATATTTGGAAAGATTATGGGATTTATTTTGGAGGCTTCTGATTGGCTGGATGACTCAACAGAGCTGACATGGCATTCTGTGATTGGTCGAAGCTGTGTGGCATGATTGGATAGTTATTTGAGGAGATAAATCAGAAAATAATCATGCAATTAATTCAAAAATAATCTCCCTAAATCAAGGTGTTAAATTGGAGGTTTCTTATTGGTTGGATGACATAGCAGAGCTGACGTGGCGTTGATTGATTGGCTAATGCTGTGTGGATCAATCTTGAAGACTTGGAGACTAAGTTGTCATCCTCCTATAAATAGGAGCATTCTCTACACAATTCTACACACCAACACACCATCAAACAGAAGAACAACACCACACACCTTAGAAAAATTCAGAAAATTCTCTCCATCCTCTAAAGCAAGCCACGGAGTTCAAGCAAGGCCGAAGGGAGAAGAAGGAGCCGTGACATATTCCTCCACCATCCACCATTGAAGACTTGCTTTCAAGCTTCAAGGATTCCAACGAAAATCATCCATTCTCATCTTCCATCCACGGTGTAATTCGACCTCTACTTTGTAAACCTTGTTTTGAATTTCGTTGGTTTTGCTTTAGTTGACATTCATGATTGAACAAAGTTATTATTTCTGGAATTTTATATGATTAATTGAGAATTTTCAGATTCATATTATTGTTCTTCGAGAGTTGCTTATGTGGGTTTGTTTAATTAAATTTGCGTTATAGATAACTTTTGTATTTTAATCTTATGTGGTTGCAAACACTTAGGGTTTCGATATAATTGGTGCTAGGTTTAAGAACATGAAATCGACTTTTCGTTTTGTGTAAACTTGAATCAAAGTAGTAAAGGTTTTGTACAAAGATCGAATTTAATTAACGAGGATTGCAATTAGGTGGACTTTTCCATACTAAGTTGTACACTTGAGTTGATAGCCTTTCTCTATGTGTAATGCGTTAAACATGACATGATTGACTAGCTTTCTAGGGTTTGATTGCATGTTTGATAGGATTAATCTAGGTGCTTTCGCTTAGGTTAATTAGCATTGAAAAGTAAAAAAATGGGAATTCATTTGCTTTCGAATGTTTCACATGATCAACTCCTTTCTCATGACTTAGATGAACAATATTAGGGTTTGAGTCAATTTTAATCATATGTTTCGGTTTTGATCTTTGTTCTCTCATTCCATTTGTATTTTATGTTTTTGCATTTTAATTCTTTGTTTACTTAAGTTATTTTCAAAACCCAAAAACAAAATCTCCCCCCTTTTCGTAAATAATGTTTATACTTGTGAATATCTTTGTGAATATTATACTTTGTTTTAATTTTAATTGTTTGTTTGTCCTACATTGACAGGTGTACCCTCAATCCCCGGAATAGAACGATCCCTATTTGCTTATACTACTAACGATATTTTCAGGGTTAAATTATGCGCTTGCTCAAAGCGGACCAGCATTCTACGATTGGTTGGACCACATCACAAGGCTTACTTGGCATCATACCATTGGTTGAAGTGATGTGGAAATTTCTGATTGCTTGGAGAACCCTAGCCGTGCTCCTATATATTCTCCCCTTTTCTCAACGTCAGGGGTTCCTCTCCCTTACAATTTACACTTTAGAAAAAAATCAGAAAATCTTCTTAGCATAGCCGTGAGTTTCTCCATCCTCTAGTCATCTCCACGAGTTCAAGCAAGGCCAAGGGAGAAGAAGCATAGCCGTGAGCATCCATCATCCATCAGATTCTAGAGACCACTACATCAATCGTTCATCACCATCCCCATCTCACGGTGTAATCCGATTCTCCTCGTTGGTTATGAACTAGTTGACATATGTGTTTGAACAAATATTAATTTATGGAATTTTTATGATTAATTGAGAATTTTCAGATTCATATTATTGTGATTCGAGAGTTGCTTATGTGGGTTTGTTTAATTAAATTTGCGTTATAGATAACTTTTGTATTTTAATCTTATGTGGTTGCAAACACTTAGGGTTTCGATATAATTGGTGCTAGGTTTAAGAACATGAAATCGACTTTTCGTTTTGTGTAAACTTGAATCAAAGTAGTAAAGGTTTTGTACAAAGATCGAATTTAATTAAAGAGAATTGCAATTAGGTGGACTTTTCCATACTAAGTTGTACACTTGAGTTGATAGCCTTTCTCTATGCGTAATGCGTTAAACATGACATGATTGACTAGCTTTCTAGGGTTTGATTGCATGTTTGATAGGATTAATCTAGGTGCTTTCGCTTAGGTTAATTAGCATTGAAAAGTAAAATATGGGAAATCATTTGCTTTCGAATGTTTCACATGATCAACTCCTTTCTCATGACTTAGATGAACAATATTAGGGTTTGAGTCAATTTTATTCATATGTTTCGATTTTGATCTTTGTTCTCTCATTCCATTCGTATTTTTATGTTTATAGTTGTGAATATCTTTGTGAATATTATACTTTGTTTTAATTTTAATTGTTTAATTGTTTGACAATGACAGGTGTACCCTCAATCCCCGGAATAGAACGATCCCTACTTGCTTATACTACTATGATATTTTTAGGGTTAAATTATGCGCTTGCCTTTAAGCGCATCACCTCACTACCCTACCATGAGCTTAGTACAGGATATCTCTACCCTTGTCTTAGGGACTTAGTAGAGCATGACATAGTATGTAGGGGTAACGATGAAAGACAAGTGTGGGGTGGGGAAAATCCAAGAAAAAAAGAAGAGAAAAAAAAAAATTTGCCGTAAAAAAAAAAATGAAAGAAAATGAAAATGAAAAAGAAAGAAAGAAAAGCGGCAAAATAGAAGAAAAATTGAAAAGAAAACTCTTGGGAAATTGTTGAAGTGTGGTTTTGGACTTTCAAATTTGTAGAAGGCTCAAAGTTGAAAATTATGCCTTTGTCCTTCCCATGTTGGTTAGAGTGAAGGTTTGGCCCAAAACAATGATATTTGGTCTACAAAAATGATGACATAAGGTGGTCCTTATATGCTCTGCTAGGTCCTTAGGATTTTTGTATCCTTAATCTTCATTTCGAAAACCCTAGCTTAGCCCCATTACAACCTGTTTTAAGTGCTGACTTGATCCATGAGATGGGCTGTCTTTGGTTAGTGGAGTCAGGTACGCAGTCGAGCTTATGGTTTAGGTCCATTTGTGCACTTAGTCATTTCATGAGGTCTTTAATAATTCTTCACAAAATGCATTTATTGATGAAATATGCAAGCTGTTTGTTGCCTTACAATTTATTCTCTTGCATATACTTGAGAGTGAAGCTTTTAAGCATAGCCATTTCTGAGAGAAAAATCGAGAGTATGCCCTGTGAGTTTGGATTGGACTTGTTCGAAACATGCTATCATTCACTGTATAACTTAAGTTCTCCATATCTTGCTTAGTCATATGAATGTCACAGGTTTATTAACCATGGAATTATCTATGCAATTTTGATTAAGTGTTTAACGTGAAAGCCATGAGTTTGGAGTCTCTGAGACAACAGTTAGGGGAAGTAGAGTCATTTACTTGTTTTTTGTCGAGTCGTTGTTTTGTTTTGTATTTTTGTTTTGCTAAGGGACTAGCAAAAGCTAAGTGTGGGGTAGTTGATAGGACCAAAAAGTGTGACGATATTATTGAATATGTGCCCCATTTTAGCCTTGTTTCTCCCTTAAGTTTCGTGTTTTGAGTCATCGAGTCATTTTAAGAGTCTTGTACAGTGTTTGGAGTGAAATAGGCGGAAAAAGTAAAATTCATGAAAAATCCTAGCTGGATCAGGATTCCTAACTGTCAACTATTTTTGCGGTCTTTACATTTTAATTCCCTTTATTTTCTCTAGAAAATTCTGATATTCTCCTGCTTGTTGTAGGAAACCTTGCTTGGTGGAACTCTTGGAAACAGCAATGATGGAGTCATAAAATAAAGTATTTAAGACATTTGACCAAGCAATGAAGAAGGGAAATAAAGGAGAAAAGATGTTTTCAGTTGAGGAATAAAAGAAAAAGATGTTTCAGCTGGAAAATAAATAAGAGAAAGACGGTTTCAGCTGGAAAATAAATAAGAGAAAGACGTTTTCAGTTGAGGAATAAAAGAAAAAGATGTTTCAGCTGGAAAAATAAATAAGAGAAAGATGTTTCAGCTTGGAAATTAAAGGAATTGCCCCATTATGAGAGGAGTTAAGGCCATAAAGAAGACGTTTCAGTTGGGAAAGCCAACCAATGCTCCCCTATAAATAGGCAACGTCCAGAACTGAATTTGTATAACTTCCCAGCCAAGATCACTTCCCAGCTTATCACTTCCTGGCCAAAAACTTTTCTGATAGGAGCATTTTAATGCGACGTTTTAACTGCATTTCCCTACATTTTTCTGCGCCATTTCCTTGAAAAATCCCTGTTTGGGAAAGTTTCCATTCTTTGATTGGGAAAGTTCCTTATTGTAGAAAGTTTCCATTTTTGTAGTTTTCATTTCTCATTTCTCATTTTTCATTTCTCATTTCTCATTTCTCATTTCTCATTTCTCATTTTTCATTTTTAGTAAGTTTCTATTTTTCATTTTTAGAAACTTTCCATTTCTCAATTTTAGAAAGTTTCTATTTTTCAAATTAGGTAAGTTTCCATTTTTCATATTAGTTTCTATTTTCAGGACCTCCGAGCTAAAAAGTGGAAATGAACGCACGAATGGAAAGAGGAGCTTGCGAACGTCAAGACGAACAAATATGAGAAGAATTGGGCCACACATTTGAGCAGAAATGAAGAAATAAGCTTTCCTAATCCAACTAGGAAACCCTGCGAAATGGAGGAAGGCTTCCCGAGCAAGTTTCCAACGCAACCATGAAAAAGAAATGGAAAAATAATGAGTTTTGCGTTGGAAGATGAGAAGACTTGAAGTTGAAGCAACGAGGCCCAAGAACTCTATGGATTTTCGGCAAAATGGATCAAGGCCCATCAAAAGCCCATGGAATTAGGGTTTGTGACGCATGGAGGAAACCCTAGGGTTGCATTGCCGTGAAAATCAAAAGGAGGAGGCAAAAGTGGCGTGAAAAATCAAGGGAAGAATCAAAGATTACGCAAGAGATTTTCTAGGGTGGAGTTTAAGGAAAGAAATCAAGAAAGAGACCAAATTGCGTCTAGGTTCATTCCTAGAAACCCTAAGCATGTTTTGGCCGAAATATCAAGAAGAAAATCAGAAAATATTCAAGGAATTTCGGCAAGAATATCTTAGGGTATCTCCTTGGAGTTTTATGATTGGTTGGATGACACACTAGGGCTTACTTGGCAATTTCTCATTGGTGGAAGGCATGTGGAATTATTAATTTAATTCCTTGGTAAATAAATCAGAAAACTCACGGCTTGGAGGCCAAGACATGTCGTCCCATATATATACTACACCCTAGACGTCTCAAAGTCACCACCCCCATAATTCAGAAAATTCTCTCTACGCGAAAGCTCTCTCCATTCTCTAGTGCAACTTTTGGCGTTTTCAAGCAAGGAAGGAAGAAGCAAGCTTAGGCCGTGAGCATCATCATCCATTCCACCTTGAAGCCGTGTACTTTGAAGCTTGCTTTCGAGTTTCATTAGTTCATCATTCGAGTTATTCATCCATCTCTCCATTCACGGTGTAATTCAACCTTCTTTCTTGTAATCACTTTTGATTCTCCTTGTTTGATTTCGTTGGATGTTGTTCTAGTTAACGTTTATGTTTGAACAAGGTTTATATTCTGAAAATTTATGATTGATTAAGGATTTTCGATTTCTATGTTGTGATTCCAAAGTTGCTTATGTGTGATTGTTCGATTGAGTTTGCTTTATAGATAACTTTTGTATTTTAATCTTATGTGGTTCGAAACACTTAGGGTTTTGATATGAATGGTGCTAGATTTAAGAACATGAAATCGACTTTTCGTTTTGTGTAAACTTGAATCAAAGTAGTAAAGGTTTTGGACAAAAATCGAATTCAATTGAAGAGGATTGCAATTAGGTGAACTTATTCATACTAAGTTGTGCACTTGAGTTGATAGCCTTTCCTTGAACTTCTTGCGTTGAACATGTATGATTGACTAGCTTTCTAGGGTTTGATTACATGCTTGATAGGATTAGTCTATGTGCTTTCACTTAGATTAATTAGCAATGAAAAGTAAAATATGGGAAATCGTTTGCTTTCGAATGTTTCACATGATCAACTCCTTTCACATGACTTGGAAGAACAATGTAGGTTTGTATTCGAATTTAATCATGAAATCGGTTTTAATCTTTGTTTCTTACATATCATTCTTGTATTTGTGTTTTTGTTTATACTTAGTTTTATTCTTCCTTTTAATGTTCGAAAACCAAAACCTAAAACCCCCCTAAATCGTAAATTGTGTTTATATTATGTAAATATTATACTTTGTTTTATTTTAATTGTTTATATTGTCCTACATTGACAGGTGTACCCTCAATCCCCGGAATAGAACGATCCCTATTTGCTTATACTACTAATGATGTTTAAAGGGTTAAATTATATGCTTGCTTTGAGCGTATCAATTTTTGGCGCCGTTGCCGGGGATTGAAAAATCACTTGTTGCATTGTGAATATTGTTGTTTTCGTAAATACTATATATTTGTTCATATTGTGTTCGAAAATTGTTAGTTAAATACTTAGGTTGTTATTTATGTTATTGAATACGAGTTTTATTGTGAGTTGTAAATTAAAGAGGAATAGGTGAAGTCGTGTTTATTAATATTGACCTAAACCCCTTATTGGTACCTAGTTCAGGTCCCTTAAGGTTGAGGGCGGTCTTTATTAACATTCATTGAACTGTCCTCACACCTAGGACCTTTTTCATCTAAGTAAGTATAGCCTATGTGAGATGGTGTCTAGGAAGGGGACAACGTTCATAACGGGTTTGGATCCAGAAGTGCTTACAAATGGGCATAGCTCATGCCAAAATGGATTCTACCTCTTGTGTTCGCCCTCCCCTACCTGGCCATTTCAGTAAGGTTGCCCAAAGGATGTAGAAGGAACTTTGTGTCTAGACAACTATACTTGGGCCGCACGTCCACTTGATTTACCACTTGGGATTTAATTCGAAATCAATGATATTTATAACAAAAGAAAATGTTGTGTTACACTAAGGTATATTGGATTAAACATAGTCTTGAAAAGGGTAGCTGTTTCAGTCCCATTGCACATCGAGACTCCCTGTTCCCGTACCTAAGTGTTGAAATACTTGTGAATAAAAGAAAAGAAAATAAATTTAATTGTATAAAATTTTCGTGAATAGTAAAAATCAGGTTTATGGAAGTATGAATTTTATTATGAGTTTTTAACCATAATGGAATAGGTGAAGGACTTTGTCTTTAACATTAGTCTTGCACCTTTCTCTCTCATGTGGCGCACCTTAGTAGCATAGGGTGTCTAGGTTGATTGGATACGAGAAGTGCTAGCAAAGGGTCTCGTCCCCTGCTAAACAAGTGAGCTGAGCTCCGCCAAAATCGTTCCTCTGCTACCTGGCTCTGTGTGAAAAGAGTTACCAAAAGATTGAGGAGGGCGACTAGTTTTAAGGATCGAGCCCTTAGGCCGCACGTCTAAACTTTGGTTAAGGGCTTATAATGGAATTCAAGCTTTTATTAACTATGTCACACCCTAACTAAAAATTTGGACATATATGTGACGTTTTTCTTTTTTATTTTTTGGAAATTTTGTATATTATACTTCTCTTTATACTTGTACAATTCGTGAATAGTACATCGTGAATAGTGATGTTTTGTACTTGTGTCTCTGTGTAAAATTATGTACATTATACTTGTCTAACAAAAAAAAAAAAAAAAAAAAAAAAAAAAAAAAAAAAATTAAAAAAAAAAAAGAGAAAAAAAAGAAAAAAAAAAGAAGTTAATAGTGAATAGTGACGTTTTTTGTATAAATCATTAACTTGTATTTCTTTTATTGTATAGTCACTAACTTTATTTAGTGGAGGTCCGTCTGGCTGAAAGACGTTAAATTCAAGCGCTGCTTGGGAGGCAACCCAATTCAGAAGTAGCTGTGAAGGAGTCTACACACGCAGATTTGATTTCTCCTTCCCTATTTCTCTTTCTTTTCATGTTTTCGTTTTGAATTTAGTAGGTCTTTTCGTAAATCTCAACCCTATATGCTTAAGTGTTTCATTGCATGCTTATGATTGATTACATTGAGGACAATGCAATATTTAAGTGTGGGGGAAGGGATTTATACTTTTGTCTTGAGTCATATATATTGAAAAATACAAAAAAATCGAAAAATGTCAAAAATTTAAAAATTTTCGTTGCTTTTGTTTTTGTTTTGAGTCTTAGGATGCCCTTTCAACTGTCTAGGATGATTCTATATCTCTGAAATTATGGCTAAAAGAGAATCACAAAATTGAGATGACTTTAACATGGTATTCTTTGGTTAATTGAGATATATGAAAAATATGTGCCTTGTAGTGGATATGGATTTCATAACTTTGGTACAGAATATGAGCATGTTAAGATGAGTTTTGATTCATATAGACCCATGTGAGATAATTGAGCCTATGTCCCATTTTCTTGGAGTGATAAATGAAATATATATTCTTATTTTCTTGGCGATGTTTTGATGATCTCATTATTCTTTCATCTTGATTGATTGCTTGCCATAGATTAAGTTTGATGGACTAGAGAATGCTAGAATTCACTCTTGTGCTTGTTGAGACGTTATATCAATACATGGCCCTGATTCTGGAAAGGATAGAGGCACCCTAAGAATTATCACCATTGCCATATAAACCTGTTACCCCATTTGTGCCCGTCGTGGGACTCCCCTAGATAAACCCCTTTGAGCCTACGTTAAGCCTTTTCTTTCATCAACCTTAAAAATCTTTAACCTAAACCTTAGTATAGCTATAACCCTACCCTTTGTTCTAAGAACTTAGTGGAGCTAAACTGAGACTTTACTTGAAGATTTTTGGCGTCCATAATGAAGAATAAGAAGAGGTGAAAACTCAAGTGTGGGGGTAGACTTGTCCATAAGAGAAAAAATACATGAAAAAAAGCCGAGAAAAGAAAGTGAAAAAGAAAAAGTGTACAGCTAGAAAAAGAAAAAGAAAGAAATATCAATGGATTTTAGTCCCCCATACTTGGTGAGTTTGGAGTTTACTTTGATTTGAAGGCCCATTACAGAAAAATTTGGCCTTTGTCCAACTCATTAGTAACCAAAGGAAGTTTAGAGTGAAGTTTGGGCCCAACATGAAGACATTAGGCCTCTTTATAACACCCCCATGGGATAGTGACGTTTTTGCATACTTGGTGGATTTCTAGAAGTCTCTCTACATTTGCATGAGCTCCGCTAGGTTTTTAGGACACTTTGTTAAATTCCTTACCCTTCGTTTCTTTAAACCTTGAGCCATGGCCCCATTAAAACCCTTAATAAGACCTTCTTGATCCTTAAGATGGGACAGCCCTTGATGTGGAGATGAGTTACAAGAGTTGAACTTATGGCTTGGGTCCATCTGTGCAAGTAGTTGATATCCTTCATGAGATCTTTAAAAGAAATTTATACATGTGCTTTCGTTTCTTGCAATATGTGATACACTTGCTATCTTTCACATATACTTGAGTGTATAAGCTTTTAAGCATTGCCATAATCTGAGAGAAGAAAGAGTGGATATACTTTGTGAGGATTTGAATCATACTTGTTTGAAACATGCTTAACAGAAACCATCACCATTGTTCCAACCAAGTCCTACTTGTGTATATGTAGCTTATGTGTTTTAATTAACTCTCGAATGCCTAAACATTGATTCTTGGTGAAGTGCTAATCTTGGTGTTGTGAAAGTAAGAGATTGCTGAGACAAATAGTTAAAGGGCAATAGAGTCTTTTATGTGTCGAGTCTTTAATTTTTGTTGAGTCGTAGTCGTGTCTGTGTTGTGATTTTGCTAAGGGACTAGCAAAAGCTAAGTGTGGGGGAATTTGATAGGAGCATTTTAATGCGACGTTTTAACTGCATTTCCCTACATTTTTCTGCGCCATTTCCTTGAAAAATCCCTGTTTGGGAAAGTTTCCATTCTTTGATTGGGAAAGTTCCTTATTGTAGAAAGTTTCCATTTTTGTAGTTTTCATTTCTCATTTCTCATTTTTCATTTCTCATTTCTCATTTCTCATTTCTCATTTCTCATTTTTCATTTTTAGTAAGTTTCTATTTTTCATTTTTAGAAACTTTCCATTTCTCAATTTTAGAAAGTTTCTATTTTTCAAATTAGGTAAGTTTCCATTTTTCATATTAGTTTCTATTTTCAGGACCTCCGAGCTAAAAAGTGGAAATGAACGCACGAATGGAAAGAGGAGCTTGCGAACGTCAAGACGAACAAATATGAGAAGAATTGGGCCACACATTTGAGCAGAAATGAAGAAATAAGCTTTCCTAATCCAACTAGGAAACCCTGCGAAATGGAGGAAGGCTTCCCGAGCAAGTTTCCAACGCAACCATGAAAAAGAAATGGAAAAATAATGAGTTTTGCGTTGGAAGATGAGAAGACTTGAAGTTGAAGCAACGAGGCCCAAGAACTCTATGGATTTTCGGCAAAATGGATCAAGGCCCATCAAAAGCCCATGGAATTAGGGTTTGTGACGCATGGAGGAAACCCTAGGGTTGCATTGCCGTGAAAATCAAAAGGAGGAGGCAAAAGTGGCGTGAAAAATCAAGGGAAGAATCAAAGATTACGCAAGAGATTTTCTAGGGTGGAGTTTAAGGAAAGAAATCAAGAAAGAGACCAAATTGCGTCTAGGTTCATTCCTAGAAACCCTAAGCATGTTTTGGCCGAAATATCAAGAAGAAAATCAGAAAATATTCAAGGAATTTCGGCAAGAATATCTTAGGGTATCTCCTTGGAGTTTTATGATTGGTTGGATGACACACTAGGGCTTACTTGGCAATTTCTCATTGGTGGAAGGCATGTGGAATTATTAATTTAATTCCTTGGTAAATAAATCAGAAAACTCACGGCTTGGAGGCCAAGACATGTCGTCCCATATATATACTACACCCTAGACGTCTCAAAGTCACCACCCCCATAATTCAGAAAATTCTCTCTACGCGAAAGCTCTCTCCATTCTCTAGTGCAACTTTTGGCGTTTTCAAGCAAGGAAGGAAGAAGCAAGCTTAGGCCGTGAGCATCATCATCCATTCCACCTTGAAGCCGTGTACTTTGAAGCTTGCTTTCGAGTTTCATTAGTTCATCATTCGAGTTATTCATCCATCTCTCCATTCACGGTGTAATTCAACCTTCTTTCTTGTAATCACTTTTGATTCTCCTTGTTTGATTTCGTTGGATGTTGTTCTAGTTAACGTTTATGTTTGAACAAGGTTTATATTCTGAAAATTTATGATTGATTAAGGATTTTCGATTTCTATGTTGTGATTCCAAAGTTGCTTATGTGTGATTGTTCGATTGAGTTTGCTTTATAGATAACTTTTGTATTTTAATCTTATGTGGTTCGAAACACTTAGGGTTTTGATATGAATGGTGCTAGATTTAAGAACATGAAATCGACTTTTCGTTTTGTGTAAACTTGAATCAAAGTAGTAAAGGTTTTGGACAAAAATCGAATTCAATTGAAGAGGATTGCAATTAGGTGAACTTATTCATACTAAGTTGTGCACTTGAGTTGATAGCCTTTCCTTGAACTTCTTGCGTTGAACATGTATGATTGACTAGCTTTCTAGGGTTTGATTACATGCTTGATAGGATTAGTCTATGTGCTTTCACTTAGATTAATTAGCAATGAAAAGTAAAATATGGGAAATCGTTTGCTTTCGAATGTTTCACATGATCAACTCCTTTCACATGACTTGGAAGAACAATGTAGGTTTGTATTCGAATTTAATCATGAAATCGGTTTTAATCTTTGTTTCTTACATATCATTCTTGTATTTGTGTTTTTGTTTATACTTAGTTTTATTCTTCCTTTTAATGTTCGAAAACCAAAACCTAAAACCCCCCTAAATCGTAAATTGTGTTTATATTATGTAAATATTATACTTTGTTTTATTTTAATTGTTTATATTGTCCTACATTGACAGGTGTACCCTCAATCCCCGGAATAGAACGATCCCTATTTGCTTATACTACTAATGATGTTTAAAGGGTTAAATTATATGCTTGCTTTGAGCGTATCATTTTCCGAGACTCTGCCCAATTCACTTCTTAAACTTCCATCACCTACAAGACCGTGACCACCATCCATCCATCAATCTACAAAGCTCTTAGGCGCTGAGTCAAGGACGCTCCACCACCATAGTAGAGACGAGTTCATCACCGTGTTGCTAAGCCGCTGAGGAAAGCTTCAAAGTGTAACTATGACTACTTATAATTTTTATTTCGGTTTTGTGCGTTTCAATTTGCAAGTTGTGTAATTGGAGACACGGAATTTTCAGAATATTTTTATTAATATTTTTGAGATTTTCAGTTTATTATTGAGTTAATTTCGAGAATTCTTTTATGATGCATGTTACAATCTTGTGCCCTTTTACGTGTTTAGGTAATTTTCAGAGTTAGGTTAATAAGTTTGCATGCTAGAATAATGGTGAGAGTTCTTGTGTGTTTTCTTAATTTGCCAAGAGTAATTGTTATTTGTTAAGGCGCTGAGTTAAACAAGTAGCAATTAGTTCTAAAAAGTGGTAAAAACTATGTTCAATGGTTAAACGATTCTGGAAATTACGTGTTAAATTCTATGTCTAATGGTTAATTTGCACGTGTGAGTTGATTCGAGGGTTAGATAATACTACTAGTTAAGAGAATTACGCTGAGTGTTTTCGAAAATTAGTAGTATTAGGCTTGGTAAGGACTTTTCCGATTCAAGCCTACATTAGAATGAATCAGATAAGTGGATTGATCCGCTGAGGCTTTTCATTTGAGCTCTTATCTAGGCATTTAAGGTGGGCACATTTTTGTAGCATGTTGAAATGAATTTTCTGAGTGGTATTGGTCTAGGTTAGGGAAGTCGATCATTGTATATAGTTTTATTTGTTTTGTTTTTATTTTCAGTAGATTAGGAACCAAATTTCAAAACCCCCCATTTTATTCTTTTATTTGTTAATTGACATTTTTGTGTAGGTGTACCCTACAATCCCCGGACTGAACGATCCCTGCTTATCCTATACTAACAACTACATTTTGCAGGGTTAAATTGTGAGGCTATTTCAGCCGCATCAATGACTAAACCCTAGGGAGAGTTTGCCGTCCAAAGTAAAGAGAGAAACAAGGAAGTGGCGTGAGAAATCAGAAAATATAAAGAAGATTTCGGTGGAGATTTTCTAGGGCTATTTTTATGGAAAGAAAATATATTTGGAGACCTACCTAGAGAATTTGCCGTGAAAATACAAGGAAGGAGAGAGATTTGCCGTGTGAATCAAAAGAAAACCCTAGAGATTTCGGCAAAGAGATATTCAAGGGAGAAATAAAAGGAAAGAGAAAAAGGTAGAGACCAAGAAAAGCTCAAAAGAAGTCTAGATACATTCCTATATTCCCTAAAGGAGTTTTGGCCGAATTTAAAGTATAAAATCAGAATATTATCAAGGGAATTTCGGCCAAGATTATTAGGGAATTAAATGGAATTTTGTGATTGGTTGAACCACCTCATAGGGCTTATTTGGCAAGATATTATTGGAGGAAATTATGTGGAATTTTCAGATTAATTCCATGAGGTTTACACGGCTTGGAGAGCAAGGAGGCCGTGCCCCTATATATACTCCCCCTTTCTCAAAGTCAAGGGTTCCTCTTCTTTTACAATTTACACTTTAGAAAAATCATAAATTTTGCTCTTGTTGCCGTGAGGTTTTCCTCTCCTTTCTCCATCCTCTAGTCATCTCCACGAGTTCAAGCAAGGCCAAGGGAGAAGAAGCATAGCCGTGAGCATCCATCATCCATCTCCAACCTTGAAGCTTGCTTTCGAGATTCAAGAGACCACCACATCAATCGTTCATCACCATCTCCATCTCACGGTGTAATCCGATTCTCCTTTGTAACCTTTGCTTTGAATTTCGTTGGTTATGAACTAGTTGACATATGTGTTTGAACAAATATTAATTTCTGGAATTTTTATGATTAATTGAGAATTTTCAGATTCATATATTGTGATTCGAGAGTTGCTTATGTGAGTTTGTTTAATTAAATTTGCATTATAGATAACTTTTGTATTTTAATCTTATGTGGTTGCAAACACTTAGGGTTTCGATATAATTGGTGCTAGGTTTAAGAACATGAAATCGACTTTTCGTTTTGTGTAAACTTGAATCAAAGTAGTAAAGGTTTTGTACAAAGATCGAATTTAATTAACGAGGATTGCAATTAGGTGGACTTTTCCATACTAAGTTGTACACTTGAGTTGATAGCCTTTCTCTATGTGTAATGCGTTAAACATGACATGATTGACTAGCTTTCTAGGGTTTGATTGCATGTTTGATAGGATTAATCTAGGTGCTTTCGCTTAGGTTAATTAGCATTGAAAAGTAAAAAAATGGGAATTCATTTGCTTTCGAATGTTTCACATGATCAACTCCTTTCTCATGACTTAGATGAACAATATTAGGGTTTGAGTCAATTTTAATCATATGTTTCGGTTTTGATCTTTGTTCTCTCATTCCATTTGTATTTTTATGTTTTTGCATTTTAATTCTTTTGTTAACTTAGTTTTATTTTCGAAAAACCAAAAACAAAATCTCCCCTTTTTCATAAATAATGTTTATACTAGTGAATATCTTTGTGAATATTATAATTTGTTTTAATTTTAATTGTTTGTTTGTCCTACATTGCAGGTGTACCCTCAATCCCCGGAATAGAACGATCCCTATTTATTACGTACTACTAATGACATTTCAGGGTTAAATTATGCGCTTGCTTTTGGGCGCATCAATTTTTGGCGCCGTTGCCAGGGATTGAAAAATCATTTGTCATATTGTGAATATTTGTTTTGTCCATATGTTGTGTTCGAAAAAAAAGAAAAAAAAAATTCTCTTGTTAATTGTTTGTAATTCTCTTAATTGTTAGTTAATTAGTTAATTTGTAGTTAAATACTTAGGTTGTTATTTATATTATTGAATACGAATTTTTATTGTGAGTTGTAAATTAAAGAAGGAATAGGTGAAGTCGTGTTTATTAATATTGGCCTAAACCCCTTATTGGTACCTAGTTCAGGTCTCTTAAGGTTGAGGGCAGCCTTTATTAACATTCATTGAACTGTCTTCACAGTTAGGACCTTTTTCATCCAAGTAAGTATAGCCTATGTGGGATGGTGTCTAGGAAGGGGACAACGCCCATGACAGGTTCTTGAATCCAGAAGTGCGTGCAAATGGGCCTAAACCACTATGTGGGAGTAGCTCATGCCAAAATGGATTCTACCTCTCGTGGTCGCCCTCCCCTACCTGGCCATTTCAGTAAGGTTGCCCAAAGGATGTAGGAGGGACTTTGTGTCTAAACGACTATACTTGGGCCGCACGTCCTCTTGATTTACCGCTTGGAATTTAATTCGAAATCAATGATATATATAACAAACAAAAATGTTGTGATTCACTGAGGTATATTGGATTAAACATAGTCTTGAAAATGGTAGCTGTTTCAGTCCCATTGCACATCGAGACTCCCTGTTCCCGTACCTAAGTGTTGAAAATAATTGTAAAGAAAAGGAAAGAATAGAAATATTTGTACTTAAGTTCGTAAAAAGAAAAAAAAAAAAGAATAAAAGAAAAAAAATCAAGTGTACAGAATGTGACGTTTGTTTGTAATCTTGTTTGAAAGTTTTTGTAAAATGTGTCTAATCTTGTAAACAAAAGAAAAGAATTAATTGTAAATATCGTTAAATTCTTGATTGTTATAAGTGTGTAAAATCGTATGAGTAGATAAGGGCCCTTTTGTTAATATTGGCCTTAACCCTTCATTAGTGCCTTTCTGAGGTCTTATGAGGTTGAGGGCGGCTTTTATTAGCATTTGGAGAACTGTCTAACACAGGAGTTCTTTCCAAGCTGAGTAAGGGGCATATAGATGGTGTCTTAGGTTGAGACCTTGGGTGATGGGTTCAAATTGGATCTCAGAGACACTATAGACCGTGCGTAAACCACAATGTGGGAGTAGCCAATAGGGGCCTAAACCTCAATGAGGGAGTAGCCTCCGTAGTGTCACCAAAATGAGTCCTCCCTCTCACTTACCTCTTAATCTGGCCATCTAGCCTTCTGAAACAAAGGAAAGAGACTTATGTCTAGGCGACTATCCCTAGATCGTATCTTACCAATAGTAGTGGTTTCTATTGGGCTCGACTTACAACTTGTAATCAATTGAGATATTAACTTTATTTGTAAAGATAATAATACACTTGAACATAACCTCCACATGTAAATTGGTGTTGTTTTGTACATTTTATACTTGTAATATATTTGTGAAGTTTGTGGGTATTTTATATTTTATTGGTGTCGCTTTTATCGAGCGACCAATTTAACCCTGAAATGTCATTAGTAGTATAAAGTAAATAGGGATCGTTCTATTCCGGGGATTGAGGGTACACCTGTCATTGTCAAACAATTAAACAATTAAAATTAAAACAAAGTATAATATTTACAAAATATAGACATATTTACGCAAAGGGGGGAGTTTTTGGTTTTTGGTTTTAATTTCCGAAAATAAAATCTAAGTTACCTAAATAATTAAAATGCAAAAACATAAAAATACAAATGGAATGCAAGAACAAAGATCAAAGTCGAAACTCATGATTAAAATTAATTCAAGTTCATCATTGTTCATCATAGTCATGCAAGAGGAGTTGATCATGTGAAACGTTCAAAAGCAAACAATTTCCCATATTTTACTTTCAATGCTAATTAACCTAAGTGAAAGCACCTAGATTAATTCTATCAAACATGCAATCAAGCCCTAGAAAGCTAGTCAATCATGTCATGTTTAACGCAATAAACACCTAGAAAGGCTATCAACTCAAATGTGCAACTTAGTATGAAAAAGTCCACCTAATTGCAATCTTCTTTGATTAAATTCGGTTTTTGTACAAAACCTTTACTACTTATCGATTCAAGAACACAAAACCAAAAAGTTGATTCATGTTCTCAAATTCGTAGCAACAATCACATAAGAACCCTAAATGTTTCGAACCATTCAAGATAATCATACAAAAGATTTCTATCATGCAAATTTAATCAAACACTCACACAAAAGCAACCATAAATCGCAATATATGAATCTGAAAATTAACAATTCATCATAAAATTTCAGAAAACAATACTTGTTCATACATATGTGTCAACTAAGGCAAACCAACGAAAATTACAAAGCAAAGGTACAAGGAGAATCGGATTACACCGTGATGAAGATGAGATGAATGAAGTGATGATGTGGTCTCTTGAATTTCGAAAGCAATCTTCAAGGTGGAGGGTGGATGGTATGCACGGCTTGTCTTCTTCTTCCTTGGCCTTGCTTGCACTTCGTGGTTGCCCTAGAGGATGGAGAGGAGCACGGCTAAGCTAGAGAGATTTCTGAATTATTTTCTCAAAGTGTAGAACGTAAAAGTGTGGACTTTGAACCCCTTGACGTTGAGAGAAGAGATGAATATATAGGAGCACGGCTTCCTTTGTTCTCCAAGCCGTCTAACCCTAATGAAACTCACGGCACAATGATATAACTCCACATAATTTCCTCCAATGCTTGCTTGCCACATAAGCCCTATGAGGTGGTGCAACCAATCACAAAATTCCAATATGAATTCCCTAAATAATCTTGCCGAAATATAAAGAGATATTTTCTGATTTCCTTCACCAATTTCGGCAACAATATATTTAGAGAATAAAGGGGGACGAACCTAGACTCCTTTGAGAGCTTTTTGTGTTCAACACATATTCTCTTTCCTTTAAAAGCTCCCTAAGAAATCTCCACGAAATCTCTTTATTTTTTTCTGATTTTTCCTCACGGCAAAACCCTTGTTTTTCTCTTCATTATCTTTTGCCGAATTCCCTAGAGTTTGCACGGCATCCCCTTGTTTTCCTCTTGGCTTGGACGGCTAGGTCTTCTAGGGTTTTATCTCTTGATTTATTTCCATAAAAATAACCCTAGAAAATCTCCATAGAAAATCTTCTTTATTTTCTGATTTTTGGACGCCTCTTCCTTGTTTCTCTCATGCAATTTCACGGCAAACATATCTTTAGGGCTAGGGTTTGCGTCACAAACCCTAGTGTCATGGGCTTTGATGGGCCATTATCCAATTTGCCGAAAATCCAAGGAGTTCTTGGGCCTCGTTGCTTCATCTTCAAGCCTTCTCATTTTCCAACGCAAAACACATTATTTTTCCATTTCTTTTTCATGGTTGCGTTGGAAACTTGCTAGGGAAGCCTTCCTCCATTTCGTAGGATTTCCTGGTTGGACTAGGAAAGCTTGTTTCTTCATTTCTGCTCAAATGTGTGGGCCATTTTCTCTCATGTTCGTTCGTCTTGATGTTCGCAAGCTCCTCTTTCCATTCGTGCGTTCATTTCCACTTTCTAGCTCGGAGGTCCTGAAAATAGAAACTATACTTAAAATAGAAACTTTCTAAAAAATGAAAATAGAAACTTACTAAAAATGAAAAATAGAAACTTTCCAGAAATGAGAAATGAAAAATGAGAAATGAAAAAATGAAGACAAAAATGGAAACTTTCTACAATAAGGAACTTTCCCAATCAAAGAATGGAAACTTTCCCCAACAGGGATTTTTCAAGGAAATGGCGCAGAAAAGTGTAGGGAAATGCAGTTAAAACGTCGCATTAAAATGCTCCTATCAAATTCCCCCACACTTAGCTTTTGCTAGTCCCTTAGCAAAATCAAACTAAGACACACACTAAGACTCAACAGAAATTAAAGACTTGACACGAAACAGACTCTATAGCCCTTCAACTTTTTGTCTCAGCAATCTCTTACTTTCACAACACCAAGATTAGCACTTCACCAAGAATAAATGTTTAGGCATTCGAGAGTTAATTAAAACACATAATCTTCACATACACAAGTAGGACTTGGTTGTAACAATGGTGATCGGTTCTGTTAAGCATGTTTCAGACAAGTATGATTCAATTCCTCACAAGTTATATCCACTCTTTCTTCTCTCAGATCATGGCAATGCTTAAAAGCTTATACACTCAAGTATATGTGAAAGACAGCAAGTATATCACATAATTCAAGAAACGAAAGCACATGTATAATTTATTTTAAAGATCTCATGAAGGATACCAACTACTTGCACAGATGGACCCAAGCCATAGGTTCAACTCTTGTAACTCATCTCCACATCAAGGGCTGTCCCATCTTAAGGATCAAGAAGGTCTTCTTAAAGGTTGTAATGGGCCAAGGCTCAAGGTTTTAAGAAATGAAGGGTAAGGGTTTATCAAAGTGTTCTAAAAACCTAGCAGAGCACATGTAGATGTAGAGACCTCAAGAAATCCACCAAGGTATTGCAAAAACGTCACTTTCCCTAGAGGTAACATAAAAGGGGCCTAATGTCTTCATGTTGGGCCCAATCTTCATTGTAAACTTCCCTTGAACTATAGTGAATGGACAAAGGCCAAATTTTTCTGTAGTGGGCCTTCAGTTCAACGTAAACTCCAAAATCACCAAGTATGGGGGACTAAAATCCATAAACATTTTTCTTTCTTTTCTTTTTAGCCGTATACATTTTTTTTTTTTTTTTTTTTTTTTTTTTTCTTTTTCTCGGCTTTTTCATATATTTTTCTTTTATGGACAAGTCTACCCCCACACTTTAACTTTCACCTCTTCTCAATTTTCATCCTTAGCACCAAACCCACGAAGTATGTCTCAAAAGATAGCTCCACTAAGTTCTTAGAACAAAGGGTAGGGTTTTAACTATACTAAGCTTCATGGTTAAGGGTTTTAAGGGTGATGAATGAAAAGGCTCAATGTAGGCTCAAAGGGGCTTATCTAGGGGAGTCCCACGACGGGCACAATTAGGGACACAGGTTTATTTGGCAATGGTGGAAATTCCTAGGGTGCCTCTATCCCTTCCAGAATCAGGGCCATGTATTGACAAACGTCTCAACAAGTACAAGAGTGAATTCTAGCATTCTCTAGTCCATCAAACTTAATCTATGGCAAGCAATCAATCAAATGAAGAATAATGAGATCATCAAAATATCGCCAAGAAAATAAGAATATATTTTTCATTTCACTCCAAGAAAAAGGAACATGGCTCAATTATCTCACATGGGCTTATATGAATCAAAACTCATCCTAACATGCTCATATTCTGTACCAAAGTTTTCGAATCCATATCCACTACAAGGCACACATTTTTCATATATCTCAATTAACCAAAGAATACCATGTTTAAAAATCATCTCAATCTTGTGATCCTCTTTTAGTCATGATTTTAGAGATATAGAATCATCCTAGACAGTTGAAAGGGCATCCTAAGACTCAAAACAAAAACAAAAGCAACGAAAATTTTTAAATTTTTGACATTTTTCAATTTTTTTGTATTTTTCAATATATGACTCAAGATAAAAGTGTAAATCCCTTCCCCCACACTTAAATATTGCATTGTCCTCAATGTAATCAATAAAAAGCATGCAATGGAACACTTAAGCATATAGGGATGAAATTTACGAAAATGACTACCAACATAAAGAAAAATTGGAGAAGTAAAAGGGAGAGATAAAACAAATCTGCGTTGATGACTCCTCCACAGCTACTTCAGAATTGGGTTGCCTCCCAAGCAGCGCTTAATGTTTATAGTCTTTCAGCCTAGACTTGTACCTCCATTTAATCCTCAGGGTTTGGAACGTTTTGGAGGGGCACATCCTCCACTTCATGTTCCACAAATGCCTCATAGTAAGGCTTCAAGCGGTGGCCATTCACCTTGAACTCGTTATTTGTATGCTCACTCTTTATCTGCACAGCTCCATGAGGAAACACATGAGTGATAACAAAAGGCCCAATCCAACGAGAACGAAGCTTACCTGGGAAGAGTTTGAGACGAGAATGGAAGAGAAGAACTTTTTGACCTACAACAAAAGTCTTTCTTCGAATCATTTTGTCATGGAATGCCTTAGTCTTATCCTTGTAAATTTTAGCACTTTCAAAGGCATCATTCCTTATCTCCTCTAACTCTTGCAATTGCAACTTCCTATGAAGCCCAGCTGCATCCATATCCATGTTGAACTGCTTCACAGCCCACCAAGCTTTGTGCTCCAACTCCACAGGTAAATGGCATGGTTTGCCATAGACAATTCGATATGGTGACATACCTATGGGAGTTTTGTATGCAGTTCTGTAGGCCCACAAAGCATCCTCTAGACGCAAGGACCAGTCCTTCCTGTTGGGGTTCACAGTCTTCTCCAATATCCCCTTAATCTGACGATTAGAGACCTCAGCCTGCCCACTAGTTTGTGGGTGATAAGGTGTAGAAACCTTATGTGTGACATCATATCTCTTCAAGAGAGCCTCAATCGTCCGATTGCAAAAATGGGATCCTCCATCACTAATGAGAACTCTAGGCATTCCAAACCTGCTAAAGATGTTAGACTTGATAAAATCTGCAACAACCTTAGAGTCATTAGTTCTAGTGGCCTTTGCTTCCACCCATTTGGAAACATAGTCCACTGCAAGTAAGATATAGAGAAACCCAAAAGATGAAGGGAAAGGTCCCATGAAATCTATACCCCAGACATCAAATATTTCAACAGTTATTATATTGGACAATGGCATTTGATCTCTAGGACCTAGATTTCCTGTTCTTTGGCACTTATCACAAGTTAAACAATAGGCATGTGCATCCCTAAATAATGTTGGCCAATAGAACCCAGACTCTAGCACCTTAAACGCAGTCTTCTTAGACCCAAAGTGTCCCCCACATGCTTTAGAGTGGCAAAAAGAAAGTATAGCATTATGTTCATGTTCAGGCACACATCTCCTAATCAATTGATCAGAGCAATACTTCCACAAATAAGGTTCATCCCAAACATATTGCTTAACAGTTTTCTTAAGCCTATCCCTATGAGCACGTGACATGGTATCAGGAATCTTTCTAGACACAATATAATTCACAATGTCTGCATACCATGGTTCACTTACCTGGATTCCAAAGAGTTGTTCATCTGGAAACGTCTCCACCAGAGGGAGACGGTCTTCTGCGTGCACCAAACGACTCAAGTGGTCAGCTACCACGTTCTCACTACCCTTCTTGTCCTTGATTTCCACGTCGAATTCTTGCAGGAGTAGGATCCATCTAATAAGCCTTGGTTTCGCCTCCTTCTTGGTCATCAAGTATTTCAAAGCTGCATGGTCAGTAAAGATAGTAACTTTGGTACCAAGTAAGTAAGAGCGAAACTTCTCAAGGGCAAAGACAACTGCAAGGAGCTCTTTCTCTGTGGTGGAGTAATTCATTTGGCATCATTGAGAGTCCTTGAGGCGTAGTAGATGGCATAGGGCAGCTTTTCCTTCCTTTGTCCCAAAACGGCTCCAACTGCGTAGTCAGAGGCATCGCACATCAACTCAAAGGGCAGGGACCAATCTGGAGGTAACATGATGGGGCAGATGTCAACAACTCCTTAAGCTTGTCAAAAGCTTCTTGACACTCCTTGTCAAAGTGGAAGGGCACATCCTTCTGGAGTAGTTGACATAAGGGTCTCGAAATCTGAGAGAAGTCCTTGATGAACCTCCTGTAAAAACCTGCATGACCAAGGAAAGAACGAATCTCTCTCACAGAAGTGGGAGAGGGTAAGTGACGCACAATATCAACCTTGGCTTTATCAACCTCTATACCCCTAGCAGAGACAATATGTCCTAGAACTATTCCTTGTTTAACCATAAAATGGCATTTTTCCCAGTTTAAGACAAGGTTAGTTTCCATGCAACGTTTCAGAATTATCTCCAGATTATTAAGACAATCATCAAAATTCTTTCCAAAAACTGAAAAGTCATCCATGAATACCTCTATGATTTTCTCAATATAATCTGAAAAGATACTTACCATACACCTCTGAAAGGTACCTGGAGCGTTGCAAAGTCCGAAAGGCATACGTCTATAGGCAAATGTTCCAAAGGGGCAAGTGAAGGTTGTCTTCTCTTGATCTTCATTTGCAATTGCAATCTGGTTGTAACCAGAGTATCCATCTAGAAACAATAGTAGTCATGTCCAGCTAGGCGCTCAAGCATCTGGTCAATGAATGGCAGAGGAAAGTGGTCTTTCCTTGTGGTTGCGTTGAGCCTCCTATAGTCAATGCATACTCTGTGGCCTGTTACTGTCCTTTGGGGCACCAGTTCGTTATCAGCATTCTTTACCACAGTGATCCCAGACTTCTTGGGCACGACCTGAACTGGAGAGACCCACTTGGAGTCAGAAATAGGGTAGATTACCCCACAATCAAGGAGTTTGATAACCTCCTTCTTCACTACTTCCATCATTGGAGGGTTGAGACGACGTTGAGCCTCTCTAGTGGGTTTAGACCCCTCCTCTAGAAGTATCCTGTGGACGCAAGTTGTAGGGCTGATTCCCTTGATATCCGCCAATGTCCATCCTATGGCGGTCTTGTGTTGCTTCAACATTTCCACCAACTTCTCTTCTTGTGGAGTTGTTAGTGCAGAGGACACAATCACTGGCAAGGTTTCCTTGTCCCCTAAGTAGACATACTTCAAATGGTCTGGAAGAGGTTTTAGCTCAAGTTCTGGGGCCTGGACCACTGAAGGTAAAGTCTTGTTAGTGGATAACTGAATGGACAAGGGAGAAACAGACTTACCTATGAAGGGTGATGCCTCAAGGAAGGAGACGTTTTCAATGATTTTCTCCTCACAAGTGTCTTTCAACTTGTCCTCTGGGATGGTGACGCCTTCCTTTGTATAGCCTACCCCACTCTCAAGGGTAGTGACTAGGGTATCCTCATGCATAACATCAAACATTTTCTGCGCAAGTTCATCTAAAATGTCAGCAGAAAAACAATCATTAACCTCTAGGGGATACCTCATGGCTTCAAAGATGTTAAAGCCAATGATGTCACCATCGAACTCCATTGTAAGAGAGCCTTCATACACATCAATCTTCGTCCTAGCTGTCCTTAAGAAAGGACGTCCCAAAAGCAATGGAGTGGAACTTACAGGGGAGTCCTCCATTTCCAGTACATAAAAATCAGCTGGGAAGATAAGATGGTTAACCTGTACAAGCACATCCTCCAACAAACCTCTAGGGTATGCATTGGATCTGTCAGCTAACTGAATGATAACATTGTCAGATTTAAGTTCCCCTAGACCTAGGGTTTCATAAACAGAGTAGGGCATAACATTAACAGATGCACCTAGGTCTAGCATGGCATTCTTAAATCTAGAGTTACCAATAGTACAAGGAATGGTAAAGCTTCCAGGATCCTTACACTTTGGAGGGATCTTCCTCTGAATTAGGGCAGAGACATTCTCACTTACCTTTACCACCTCCTTTTCACGGTTTACTCTCCTAGTAGTGCAAAGCTCTTTGAGGAACTTGGCATACTTAGGGACTTGCTTGATGGCCTCTAGGAGGGGTAGGTTTACTTGCACCTTCTTGAAAGTTTCCAAGATAGCTTGGTCACTTTCATCCTTCTTAGATTGGGCAAACCTGCGTGGGAAGGGCATGCAAGAAGAAGAAGGGTTAGCAATAACCGAATTTGATAAGTTAGAATTATTACCTTTGATTTCCGGTTTTGCCTTTAAAGATGAGGATGCCTTGGTCTCTTCCTTTGACGTTGCAGGGTCCTTCTCAATACCCAACTTGGTGGGTTCTTGGTCTTCCTCAATTTCTATGCTCATTTGGACCTTCTTGGGTTGCTTGGGTGGATCCACAAATGGTCTCCCACTCCTCGTAGTCACAACTGATGCATTCTCCACATTACCCTTAGGGTTAGGTATTGTGCCACTAGGAAGCTTCCCAGTCTCATGAATCTTGCTCATGAAGTCCACAACTTGGCCCATCTGTTTCTTAAGATCTGCAATATCCTTAGTGTGGGTCTGTTGTCCTTGAATCAAAGCTTGAGTAGAGTTTGTCAAGGCCTGGGTGGAACTAGTCAAGGCTTCCAACGTTTTGTCATAGTGAGACATTGAAGGTCCTGAGTTCTGTTGAGGCGGAGGCATGTAGGGCCTTTGAAAAGATGATCCTTGGAATGAAGGCCCTTGAGGACGTTGGAAGTTCCCACCAAGAGGATTCTGAATGTTATCATTGTTGGTCCACTTGAAGTTGGGATGGTCCCTCCATCCTGGGTTGTACGTATTGGAGTAAGGATCATGTCTAGGACGTTGAGGTCCTCCTTGGTATCCTCCTTGATATCCTCCAATAGCATTTGCAGATTCCCATCCTCCATTCTCATTAAGTTGAGGGCACTGATCTGTAACATGCCCTTGCATAGAGCATACCCCACAAGCTATTGTTGCACTAGGTCCTTTGAACTTACCACTTGGTTCATGAGAGAGTAAGCTTATTCAGTTGATCCTCAATTGCAGTATTCTTGCTCATCTCATGCACCCTACGAGTAGAGTGTCCTACCCCCTCATATTGTTGAGAGTTCAAGGCACGATTAGCTATCAGCTCCTTCCCAACTGTAGGGGACTTATCCACAAAAGCTCCTCCAGCTGCAGCATCCAACATTTGCCTTTCCAAGGGTAAGAGTCCTTCATAGAAACATGTGAGTAGGGTCTCATCCTTCATCTGATGTTGAGGGCATTGTGCAAGTAGGAATTGAACCTCTCATAGTAGGCAGCATAGGACTCATCATGAGCTTGCTCTATTCCACTAAGCTTCTTTCTAAGTGTGATGACCTTAGAAGCTGGGAAGTATTTCTCCAAGAAAGCCTTTCTCATTGTCTCCCATGAAGTGATACGTCCTGCAGGAAGCTCATATAGCCAATCTTGGCTCTGTCAGCTAAGGAGAATGGAAATGCTCTCATCTTCAGAAGATTCTCATCTGCCCCTTGTGGTTGCATGTTTGCACAAACAGATTGAAATTCTCGAACATGCTTGTTAGCGTCCTCCATATTAAGTCCATGGAAGATAGGGAGCTTGTGCAACAAACCACTCTTTAGCTCGAACTCTGCTTGTCTTCCAGCTGCAGGGGGAGGGTATACTATGCCTGTAGGGGGTCCTCCTTCAACAGTTGCAGTGGAAAGTTCCCTAATAGATGCCATTCTCTCTTCTCGACTTCTTCAGGTGGTGGTGAAGGTGGTGGTGTAGAGTTGGACGAAATCACAGGTGAAGGTGAACGTGAAGGAGGAGATGGACTTGGTGTAGGTGATGTAGACTCCTCAGAACAGTAGGTCCTCTTCCCTTGTTCGTTAAAGATTACCCTCTGTGTGTCGAAGGGGAAGGGCTTGTCTGCTCAAGAAGTGAAGGACCCTTCAAGCGAGCGAGCCTTGCTTCAATTTCCTTTAGTGTAGAGGATCTAAAAGGCTCGGTCATTCATAGGAATCCTGAACATCATCAAAATTCAAAGAAGTTAGCAAAGTAAAAAGTGAGTTAATTACAAATTAGTGATTTATACATCAACCTTACTATTCACGAGTCACTATTCACAAGTTACTATTCACGACTTTACTATTTATGATTTATACAAGTATAAAGAGAAGTATAAATTACAACTATCCACAATCTTTTCACAAATAAACCACAAAAGAAATTTATACAAGTATAAAATGTACAAAACAACACAATTTACAAGTGGAGGTTATGTTCAAGTATCTTATTATCTTTACAAAATAAAGTTAATATCTCAATTGATTACAAGTTGTAAGTCGAGCCCAATAGAAACCACTACTATTGGTGAGATACGATCTAGGGATAGTCGCCTAGACATAAGTTGCTTTCCTTTGTTTCAGAAGGCTAGATGGCCAGATTAAGAGGTAAGTGAGAGGGAGGACTCATTTTGGTGACACTACGGAGGCTACTCCCTCATTGAGGTTTAGGCCCCTATTGGCTACTCCCACATTGTGGTTTACGCACGGTCTATAGTATCTCTGAGATCCAATTGAACCCATCACCCAGGGTCTCAACCTAAGACACCACCTATATGCCCCTTACTCAGCTTGAAAAGAACTCATGTGTTAGACAGTTCTCCAAATGTTAATAAAAGCCGCCCTCAACCTCATAAGACCTCAGAAAGGCACTAATGAAGGGTTAAGGCCAATATTAACAAAAGGGCCCTTATCTACTCATACGATTTACACACTTATAATAAATCAAGAATTTAACAATATTTATAATTAATTCTTTACATTTCCTTTGTTTAACAAGATTAGACACCATTTACACAAAACTTTCACACAAACAAACAAAACGTCACTATTCACATCTAATTATCTTCTTTTTTTTTTTTTTTTTTTTTTTTTTTTTTTTTTTTTTTTTTTTACGAAATTAAGTAAAATTACTTCTATTCTTTCCTTTTCTTTACAATTATTTTCAACACTTAGGTACGGGAACAGGGAGTCTCGATGTGCAATGGGGCTGAAACAGCTACCCTTTTCAAGACTATGTTTAATCCAATATACCTTAGGTGCATCACAACATTTTCTTTTGTTATAAATACCATTGATTTCGAATTAAATTCCAAGCGGTAAATCAAGTGGACGTGCGGCCCAAGTATAATCGTCAAGACACTAAGTCTCTCCTACATCCTTTGGGCAACCTTACTGAAATGGCCAGGTAGGGGAGGGCGACCACGAGAGGTAGAATCCATTTTGGCATGAGCTACTCCCACATTGTGGTTTAGGCTCATTTGCACGCACTTCTGGATTCAAGAACCAGTCATGAGCGTTGTCCCCTTCCTAGACACCATCCCACATAGGCTATACTTACTTGGATATAAAAGGTCCTAAGTGTGAAGACAGTTCAATGAATGTTAATAAAGGCCGCCCTCAACCTTAAGGGACCTGAACTAGGTACCAATAAGGGGTTTAGGCCAATATTAATAAACACGACTTCACCTATTCCTTCTTTAATTTACAACTCACAATTAAAATTCGTATTCAACAATAAAATAACAACCTAAATAAGTAATTACTAATTTTCGACAATTATAACAAAATAATTAACAAGTAATTTTTTTTTTTTTTTTTCGGTCACAATATAAACAAACACATATATTCACAATATGACAAATGATTTTTCAATCCCCGGCAACGGCGCCAAAAATTGATGTCGCTTTTATCGAGCGACCAATTTAACCCTGAAATGTCATTAGTAGTATAAATAAATAGGGATCGTTCTATTCCGGGGATTGAGGGTACACCTGTCATTGTCAAACAATTAAACAATTAAAATTAAAACAAAGTATAATATTTACAAAATATAGACATATTTACGAAAAGGGGGAGTTTTTTGGTTTTTGGTTTTAATTTCCGAAAATAAAATCTAAGTTACCTAAATAATTAAAATGCAAAAACATAAAAATACAAATGGAATGCAAGAACAAAGATCAAAGTCGAAACTCATGATTAAAATTAATTCAAGTTCATCATTGTTCATCATAGTCATGCAAGAGGAGTTGATCATGTGAAACGTTCAAAAGCAAACAATTTCCCATATTTTACTTTCAATGCTAATTAACCTAAGTGAAAGCACCTAGATTAATTCTATCAAACATGCAATCAAGCCCTAGAAAGCTAGTCAATCATGTCATGTTTAACGCAATAAACACCTAGAAAGGCTATCAACTCAAATGTGCAACTTAGTATGAAAAAGTCCACCTAATTGCAATCTTCTTTGATTAAATTCGGTTTTTGTACAAAACCTTTACTACTTATCGATTCAAGAACACAAAACCAAAAAGTTGATTCATGTTCTCAAATTCGTAGCAACAATCACATAAGAACCCTAAATGTTTCGAACCATTCAAGATAATCATACAAAAGATTTCTATCATGCAAATTTAATCAAACACTCACACAAAAGCAACCATAAATCGCAATATATGAATCTGAAAATTAACAATTCATCATAAAATTTCAGAAAACAATACTTGTTCATACATATGTGTCAACTAAGGCAAACCAACGAAAATTACAAAGCAAAGGTACAAGGAGAATCGGATTACACCGTGATGAAGATGAGATGAATGAAGTGATGATGTGGTCTCTTGAATTTCGAAAGCAATCTTCAAGGTGGAGGGTGGATGGTATGCACGGCTTGTCTTCTTCTTCCTTGGCCTTGCTTGCACTTCGTGGTTGCCCTAGAGGATGGAGAGAACACGGCTAAGCTAGAGAGATTTCTGAATTATTTTCTCAAAGGTAAACGAAAAGTGTGGATTTGAACCCTTGACGTTGAGAGAAGAGAGAATATATAGGGCACGGCTTCTTTGTTCTCCAAGCCGTCTAACCCTAATGAAACTCACGGCACAATGATATAACTCCACATAATTTCCTCCAATGCTTGCTTGCCACATAAGCCCTATGAGGTGGTGCAACCAATCAAAAATTCCAATATGAATTCCCTAAATAATCTTGCCGAAATATAAGAGATATTTTCTGATTTCCTTCACCAATTTCGGCAACAATATATTAGAGAATAAAGGGGGACGAACCTAGACTCCTTTGAGAGCTTTTTGTGTTCAACACATATTCTCTTTCCTTTAAAAGCTCCCTAAGAAATCTCCACAAATCTCTTTATTTTTTTCTGATTTTTCCTCACGGCAAAACCTTGTTTTTCTCTTCATTATCTTTTGCCGAATTCCCTAGAGTTTGCACGGCATCCCCTTGTTTTCCTCTTGGCTTGGACGGCTAGGTCTTCTAGGGTTTTATCTCTTGATTTATTTCCATAAAAATAACCCTAGAAAATCTCCATAGAAAATTTCCTTTATTTCTGATTTTGGACGCCTCTTCCTTTTTCTCTCATGCAATTTCACGGCAAACATATCTTTAGGGCTAGGGTTTGCGTCACAACCCTAGTGTCATGGGCTTTGATGGGCCATTATCCAATTTGCCCGAAAATTCCAAGGAGTTCTTGGGCCTCGTTGCTTCATCTTCAAGCCTTCTCATTTTCCAACGCAAAACACATTATTTTTCCATTTTCTTTTTCATGGTTGCGTTGGAAACTTGCTAGGGAAAGCCTTCCTCCATTTCGTAGGATTTCCTGTTGGACTAGGAAAGCTTGTTTCTTCATTTTCTGCTCAAATGTGTGGGCCATTTTCTCTCATGTTCGTTCGTCTTGATGTTCGCAAGCTCCTCTTTCCATTCGTGCGTTCATTTCCACTTTCTAGCTCGGAGGTCCTGAAATAGAAACTATACTTAAAATAGAAACTTTCTAAAAAATGAAAATAGAAACTTACTAAAAATGAAAAATAGAAACTTTCCAGAAATGAGAAATGAAAAATGAGAAATGAAAAAAATGAAGACAAAAATGGAAACTTTCTACAATAAGGAACTTTCCAATCAAAGAATGGAAACTTTCCCAAACAGGGATTTTTTCAAGGAAATGGCGCAGAAAAGTGTAGGGAAATGCAGTTAAAACGTCGCATTAAAAT